>NC_084851.1:32370922-32657922 GCF_033115175.1 Lepus europaeus | reverse complement strand
GGTCAAGGAAGAGTAGGGGAAGAAACAGCAGCGGAAACTCTTCCGGAACTAGTGATTCACAGTGGACCTGCGTGGAAAGCGTGGGAGCCCAAGTTCAGGACACCAGCGGCAGACTCAACGCACCAGCAATGGAATGCGAGGTGAGCCAAACCTCAATAGCCCGAGACAACAGCGGATAAGCGGAAAGAGGAGGCTAGAGGGAACGAGGCTTGAAACTCCGTGGGGAAAAGTTCACCAGGCTAACTAGAAGAGAGAGAGGAAAAAAAAAAAGTGACTGATACGGACACGAGTTTCTCTCTCTCCACTCACCCCTCAAAGGTGAGCAAGAAAAAAGAGCAGGCACCATTTTGGACATACGTCATAAGCAGGGCGACCTCAGGATTGCACCGGCCCTAAGCCTAGCAGAAAAACCTGACTCTGGGGGGAGGGGTGAAATAACAGGAGATTAGCATCTAACGTGGCAACCCAGTGGGAGACTGCAGGAGAATTGGAGCCCACACCAAGGGCAGCAGAGATTCCCTGTGTGGTCCTTGGGAAAGAGCTTCCGATCTCTGGCTCCTGTGGGTATATCATTTGCCTGCTAACTACCTCCAATTACGTTTAGCTGTGCGGAATTACTTCCCTTTTGAATCAAAAAAAGAAAGAGAGATTTACCACACACCTAACCTGGGAGTGTCATCTTTGACACACCCTCAACCCTGAGGAACCAAACCCAGCTCTCAGTCCACACTTATCTCAAGCCTCTAAGGCTCCACTGAAAGCAGACAGTCCACTTAATATAGAGCCATAGTGTAACAAGAAAAAACACCACAGTGAAGAAACCAAATATCTCCAACATGCCATACAACAAACGCAAAAACCGAGGTAACAAGAACAAGGAAGACACGATGATGCCCCCAAATGAACAAGACCACCACAATTCAAGATTATGAAGATGATGAGATAGAAGAAATGCAAGAAGCGGATCTCAAAAAATTGATAAGAACATTAAGAAGTTCTCAAAAAACAAATTCTTGAACTACAGAATCCTTAATGTACAAGATACAAAATCTCTCTCATGAAAATGAAATATTAAGGAGGAATCAAAATGAAATGAAACAACTAGTAGAACATGAAACTGTGATAGTGACAAAAAAACCACAATGAAATGAAGAACTCAATAGATCAAATGACAAACACATTAGAAAGCCTTAAAAACAGAATGGGCAAAGCAGAAGAGAGAATATCAGACTTAGAAGACAGAGAACAGGAAAGCAAACAGGCAGAACAAAAGAAAAGAAGAAGAAATTAGAAATCTAAAAAATATTGTCGGGAATCAACAGGATACTATTAAAAAACCTAATATTCGGGTTCTAGGAGTTCCTGAAGGCATGGAGAGGAAGAAAGGATTAGAGGGCATTTTCAGTGAGATATTAGCAGAAAATTTCCCAGGTTTGGAGAAGGACAGAGGCATCTTAGTACAGGAAGCTTATAGAACCCCTAATAAACGTGACCTAAAGAGATCCTCACCACGACACATCGTAATCAAACTCACCACAGTGAAACATAAAGAAAAGATTCTAAAAGGTGCAAGAGAGAAACGTCAGATTACTCTCAGAGGATCTCCAATTAGACTCACAGCAGACTTCTCATCAGAAACCCTACAAGCTAGAAGGGAATGGCGAGATATAGCCCAGGTACTAAGAGAGAAAAACTGTCAGCCCAGAATATTATATCCTGCAAAGCTCTCATTTGTGAATGAAGGTGAAATTAAGACTTTTCATAGCAAACAGAAACTGAAAGAATTTGTTGCCCACTCATCCTGCCCTGCAAAAGAGCTTAAAGATGTGTTACACACAGAAACACAGAAACATGGTCACCAATATGAAAGAAGGTAAAGGAAGGAAACCTCACAGCAAAAGATCACAGGAAGCTCAATTTCTCTTTGACATAGAATTAAACTCTGAGGCTCTGTTAAAGCAATGTATTAAAGTAATCTAAAAACAAAAGGCATTTTAAATCAATTGGCAATCTACAAAAAATAGTTAAAGATTTTAAAAGCTATTATTAAAATTGCTATATTGGTCTATTATGCTATGTTATATGTGTGTACATATTGTATGTCACATAGGAAATTTTATTAAGACTTTTATTTTAAATGGCTTATAGATAAGATTGTCCATAAATTTAAGCTGCTAAAATCAATCAAAGATACATTTTAATTTGTGCGACCTGAATCTGTGTATCATATGTTTTATAACTTGTTGGTAGAAAGAAACTAAAAGCATTTTATATGGTTGTCCTTAAGTTTACTGGTTAAACAAACTACACCATGTTAGATATTTAAGAGGTGTTTGCAAATACATGATTCTTAAAATTTATAGAAGGCATTGGACCTTCTGGTAAATGTTTTTGTAAGTTGTTATCTAATGGTTGAAACGGTTTGCTAAGTATTCATGTTATATTGCTATTGTCAGCAAGCGATCTAGGACTTGCTCCCTCATTTCTCTATTCTAAGCCCAACTTATTCTTTCATTTCTCTATTCTCTTCAAGGTAGGAAACTAATTCTATTATGAAGGAATCTGTAGGATGCACAATTTAATCTTTAGACCTTATAAAAGAGATGGCTAACATTTTTCTGTAATAGCATAGCCAAAATAAAAGCTTAAATAATAATCTCACAGCTAGATTCACTTCGCCATCAGTGAAGCATACAGTAAGTAGAAAAAACCTCCCTTTCAGACCAAAGGGAAAGAAAGTTTTAAAGTGAGAATATAATTTTCCTCATGGGCATTGTCTACCTTAGAAAAACTACTACAGAACATGCCTGGGACTACAGACTTGTAGTTCAGGCCACCGAAGATTAGAGATGGACTTGGGCACTCCCTTGACTTGCATCCTCTGGTCTGCTTTAATACAAACCAGGAGGAAAAGAAAGCTAGGCATCAGAAGCAATGGGTGGCAGGCCTATTAATGGCTGATCTGTACAGTGATCTGCCCTCAAGGAGACCCAACAGGCCAGTCCACTGCAGTGCCTTTCAATGTGGTAAGCCTGGGCTTCAGCAGAAGTCAGCTTGTGAAGAGCCCTGGCAGCTCTGCCAGCCAAGAGTTGGATCACTGGAAATGGACCTGCCCTGGGAGTCGAAGGATGCCCAGGTCAGAGCCACAGATCTTATTGGCTCTAAGCTGAAAAGCCCTTCACTCAGCCCAACTTCCAAAGTGACCACTGCAGCTGAGGGGATGGCCAAGTAGGGTCAGCAACATTGCAGGCAGAACTGTAAATTTCTTGTTAGAGATCCCCCCTGCCTTTACCTGGCCAGCTCTCCTCCCAGGCCAGCCAAGTAATGAAAGTCAACAGAGTGCCTTCCCCTTGGAGGTTCACACCTCCCTTAGGATATACCCCATGTGAAGAGATAGATAGGTCTGGGCCTCTGAATTTACAAGGCCTAAAGCCCAACAGATTATTATCAAGCCCCTTCTATCAGGTTCTATTTGCCTCTCAATCAGAAAACTTAATTGTAGCTTAGACAGCACCTTTCTTAGCACATCTAATAATGACTCTGTCCTTTGTTCTAGACCCTGTCTAGCACACTTGGGCCTCATTTCTTTGAAATCATAACCTCTACTCTACCACCAATGGTTCTACTCCCAACATGCGTGTACTGATGGTCCTCTTCCCCACTGAATGCTGTATAATTGTTCAAACCTGGTAAATGTCACTCTTAGGATCATTGGTTACTATCCTCACTCTGTCTTTTGTGACCTTGTCTAAATATGATCAGAGTCGGCAAACTTGGAAGGCTTCCACAGCCTGGTAACTCATGATGAGAGCCTAGGGTGGTTACTGGCGCCATAAACTAGAGTTTCAATTTGTTGGGTCAACAACAAGAGCCACTGTGCACTTGCTCCTCATGTAGGATCTCTGTCCTTAATGTGCTGTACATTTTGATTTAATGCTATAACTAGTACTCAAACAGTATGTTTCACTTTGTGTTTCTATGTGGGTGCAAAATGTTGAAATCTTTATACTAAATTGATCTTCTGTATATAAAGAGGATTGAAAATGAATCCTGATGCAAATGGAAGGGGAGAGGGAGCGGGAGAGGGGAGGGTTGCGGGTTGAGGGAAGTTATGGGAGGGGGAAGCCATTGTAATCCATAAGCTGTACACTGGAAATTTATATTCATTAAATAAAAGTTAAAAAATAAAAATAAATAAATAAAAAATCATGAAATTACATAAAATTTTTAAGACTTCTGTTTAATAAAATTAAAACATAATAAAAAAACTAAGACAATGTATTTATTTAGGAAAACATTATATCTACACTATATTAATTTAAAACTTTCATGCAATTATGTAAACAAAAATGAATCATCCAATGAAAATGGACATAGACTATAAA
This sequence comes from Lepus europaeus, assembly GCF_033115175.1. Classification (NCBI taxonomy): domain Eukaryota; kingdom Metazoa; phylum Chordata; class Mammalia; order Lagomorpha; family Leporidae; genus Lepus; species Lepus europaeus. The sequence continues at coordinate 32,653,537 of NC_084851.1, read as the reverse complement.
GAACTATTCTGTAAGAGGAAAGTTTAAGTGAGAAACAATTGGAGCTGTGTCATCTCCATAGCAGTTAGTGTACTACAAATTACAATACTGAGGTTTTTTTTTTTTTTGATTATTAAACAAAAATGTTTCTACTGTCAAAAGCATTGGCAAAAATGTATATTACAGGGCTGGTGCCATGACATAGCAGTTATAGATGCCACTTGCAGTGCTGGAATCCCATATGGCCATTGTTTTGAGTCCCAACAGCTTCACATTTAATCCAGCTGTAGCGAAACCTGTAAGAAGCTCCTGGCTCCCAGCTTCAGATGGGCACAAGTCTGGTCATTGTGGCCATTTGAGGAGTGAACCAAAGGATGGAACATTTTTCTCTCTCTCTGCATCATCCTCTCTGTAAATCTGCTGTCCAAATAAATAATAAATCTTTTTTTTAAAAAAAGTTTAGAAGTGTATCTTACTGTAGATGTGTAACTTGGGAAAGATTTTATGGAAAATCTAAGGAATATCTATTGGAATTTAAAATGTATATTGTTCTTCACTAACAACCCCTCAAGTAGGAACTTTTCATATACAATAGTTCCTAGGTATATAAACCATTCTACTGGTTACAGTGCTTCCTGTGATAGGGAGAACATCATCAATAAAACAAAATGGGCAAACCAAAGTGATCTCTGTCCTTAATGTATTGTACCAGGTGAATTAACGGTAAAACTACTACTCGAACAGTACTATATACTTTGTGTATTTGTGTGGGTGCAGTGTTGAAATCTTTACTTTGTATATGCTTCTGCATATAAGATAATTGAAAATGAATCTTGATGAAGAATGGGGGGGAGAGGGAGGGGAAGATGGGGTGGTTGATGTTGGGAGGGAGGTGATGGGGGGAAAAGCTGGTATAATCCAAAAGTTGTACTTTGGAAATTTATATTTATTAAATAAAAGTTGAAAAAAATTAAAAATAAAGTGAATCAACAGGGGAACAGTTTATGTTGTATTTGTTTTACAAAGGATTGTTATATATTCATTTAAAACTGCAATAGAGCATTGATGTATTGATGCTGCATTGTTCAATCTATAATGAAAAAAAGAAAGGCAGGGAGGAAGGGATGGAAGAGGAAAAGATTGTTCACATGTATAAATTCCTGAACCCTGAAGGTAGGGCGATTAGGAAGCACTCTGGAAAAATACATTATTAATTGTGTTAGCAATCATTAGAAAATCGTGGTGGACGTTGAGACCTTTTTCCTGGTGTTAAATGGATCTAACTTAAACAGAAGCATTTGCATTACAACTCTGTCTCTCACTGTCTAACTCTCCCTGTCCAAAAAGAAAGAAAGAAAGAAAGAAAGAAAGAAAGAAAGAAAGGAAAGAAAGAAAGAAAGAAAGAGAGGAAGAAAGAGAGGAAGAAAGAGAGGAAGAAAGAAAGAGAGGAAGAAAGGAAGAAAGAGAGGAAGAAAGAGAGAAAGAAAGTTTATATCTATCTGTCAAAAAAATATAGGATGCAGGCCTCCCATTTTCTCTATTGTCATGATGGCTGAAAAACAATCTTAAAGCTGCTGGAAATAATTAAAAAAAACTATTAGCTGAGATGAATATTTTTATACATAATCTGACACACTGTGAATTTTCCATAGACCTTAGGTAATATAATGGTAATAAATAATTGTCATTTTCAAGGAATATTTGGCTCTTTTGCCCAGGGCAAACTGATTCTTTCAAGCAGATGTCAATTATGTCTGCTTCCAGAAGGTACAATTTCTCTCTCAGCCATGTGGCCCTTAGGGTACAATTCAGAAGAGATTTGTGCTGAAAATGAGTGATGGTCTTTAACAACTGTAATATTTTATACTGTTTGCCAGAAGTGTCCTCTGCATTTTCATTCGATCTCAGTTGCACAGAAGCATCTATCACAGTTTATTTGTTAGGGTTTTCTAGGGTGACTTCTATATAGGAATATTAGTGAAGGAGAAAAAAAGTGCTCAGCAAGCTGAGTCGATGTGGGGTGTCTTATTTGTAGTGACTGTTGATATTTGAAATATATCCATTGACCAGATTTTCTTAAATTGTGTTATGCAAAACACTAGAAGTTCATGAGATACTAGGTAGTTGGTTAAAAAAAATAGAGTGCATGGTTAAATAAATTTGGGGGACTTTTTGTTGACTTTGAATAGATGGCTTTCCTGTAGTGTTTCTCAGAACCTTTTATATACAACTGTGAATTATGAGTCTTCAAGAAAAGCATTTAGTATACAGCATTGTCTTAATAGATTTGATCATAGCACTTTTTTGTGAAAAACACCCAGAGTTCTGGTCATTCCTCAGAATTATGAGGATGTCCTTTCATCTGGAAACTAGAGTTTGAGCTTTTGGAGCTTTCCAACCTCAATCTTCTCCCCACTTGTTTCACACCCCACAATGAGCATCTTGTCTATCACCATGTTTCCCAGCCACCTCCAGGTATGTATCTCCTAGTAGTTATCACTCCAGTGCTGACTAGGCTCATGCACAGGCCAGAAAGCTGGAGCCTTGCATCTTACTTTCCCTGTACAGTATTTGATCAGTCCTAACAGATCTGTCCCTTAACATCTCTAATCAGTCCTTTACTCCATCCATATTGCAGATCTTTCCCATTTCCTAACTTGAAAATTGAAACAGGTTTCTATTTTCTTAATTTCCAGACAAGGCTCCTTTCTGGAACATTTTGAATTTCTTCTCTTTATAACCCTGCAACATCTACCAAAATAAAGCCAACATCATGATAGGACAAAAAGCTTTTCAACTTCATCTCCTCTCACTTACTTTCTCTAAGAGTTTGACAGAATTGTGCTGGGGCACTTTGTAGTTGCCAAGTCACCTCTTTCTTTCCAGCCCTTGTGCTGGTCTTAAATACCTTTCACCACTTTCAGAGGCCACCTGTTAGTCCTTCAGGTGACATGCCTATAACCTAGTATATCTGTGTATGTATTATAGTAATTTTGTGTTTTATTACAAAAGTTTGAATTTTGAATGTGGAAATCATATCTCATGAATCTTTGTATCCCCAATTGCAATAGCAACAGAAAAAATAAAGTACATGAGTATAAGAAAGATAAGAAATATGTGTTATTAAAAATTTTGCATATAATCTAAAGTCTCAAAGACATGAACAAAATTATGTTTTTTCATGGGAAAATTTAATATCATGAAAAATTTCCCTAGGTTAAGTTATCCATTTAACATGATCCCCAAGATAATAATATAGATTTTTGATTTTTTAAAATAATTAGACAAACTGAATCTATCAATCAAATAAAAATAATAGATTGAAAATATTGGAAAATGAGGATAATATATGGGGGAAGAAGAATATCCTGGCTATGTGTTTTAAGTAATATAAAACTTTGACTACAGTGTAAGGGTAGGAAGAAAGACAAATTAGGGTCTGGCACTGTGGTCACCTGCAGTGCTGGCATCCCATTCGGGTGCCAGTTTGAGACCCAGCTGCTCTACTTCCAATCCATCTCTCTACTATGGCCTGGGAAGCAGTAGAAGATGGCCTAAGTCCTAGGGCACCTGCACCCACATGGGAAACCTAGAAGAAGCTCCTGGCTCCTGGCTTTGGGTAGGTCCAGCTCCAGCCATTGCAACCATTTGGGGAGTGAACCAGCGGATGGAAGATCTCTCTCTCTCTCTGCCTCTGTTTCTGTCTCTCTATAACTCTGCCTTCCACATAAATAAATAAATCTTTTTAAAAAAAAGAAAGAAGAAAAGAAATTAGTGGAACAAAATAGAAAATCATGACAGAGACTGGGACAGATGTGAGGATTGAGTACATGTTTAAATTGGCATCTTATATCTGCAGGGACCAATAACTGGTGTAGGGTCCACTGGTCTATTTTGAAAAATATTCTTTTGTTTTACCATATAAGTGGCAATTAATGAAATGTTTCCATATGGAGAATAAAAGTATTAAAGAAATACTTTAGTAAACCATAGGAGAAGTTTTTTTTTTTTTTTTTTGACAGGCAGAGTGGACAGTGAGAGAGAGAGAGGAGAAGGTTTTAATAGTTGGAGTAGGAAAAAGGTCTAATGGAATAAAAACAATAAGCCATAGAAAGAAAAGTGATAAGTTTGACTACAATAAACAAGAATTTCTGTATGCAGAGATCAACATAAATTCAGGAAATAATGGACAAAACAGGGAGAAATTTTTTCAACTCCTATCACAGATGTAGGGCCGATTTACCTAATATATAAGAAGTTATCACTAGAAAAGGCCAATTAACTAGTAAAAATAAGTAAAAAAAATGATGGGATAGTTGTCAGAAAACAAAATCTAAGTGCTTCTTCAACACAGGTAAAGAGACATTGGACAGCAACTGTGAGAGATGAAGTCCTTGAGGGCTCAAGTGGGGGATGGAGCTCCAGGCTTCATCATTTCCCCTCTCTCCCCCATATTGACAGCATTTGGGGAGTGAATCAGCCAATAGGGGTGTTTTCTCTCTCTCTCCCTCCTCTCTCTTTAAAAAAGAAAAAAGAGACAAAATGATTCCATTCATAGAAATTGGAAAAATTGGCCAGCGCTGTGGCTTAATAGGCTAATCCTCCGCCTTGCAGCGCTGGCACACCAGGTTCTAGTCCCGATCGGGGCACCAAATTCTATCCTGGTTGCCCCTCTTCCAGGCCAGCTCTCTGCTATGGCCTGGGAAGGCAGTGGAGGATGGCCCAAGTGCTTGGGCCCTGCACCCACATGGGAGACCAGGAGAAGCACCTGGCTCCTGGCTTTAGATCAGTGAGATGTGCTGGCTGCAGCAGCCATTCGAGGGTGAGCCAACAGCAAGAAGGAAGACATTTCTCTCTGTCTCTCTCTCTCTCTCTCACTATCCATTCTGCCTGTCAAAAAGAAAAAAAAAAAACCACATTAACTAAAAACATCTCTCCGCATGGGACATGAGTTCTGGCTTCCGCACATGGTGGCTGGGCCTGGAGGAGGACCGCCCAGGAGAGTTCACAGCCATGTTAACAGGGCTGCATGGAAGTCACCCAGGGTCCAAGTCTCCAAGTGCAGGACGCAGGGTCCACGCTGGTCCTGCTGGGCCACGGAGCTCAGTGAGGGAAGGGGGTCGCCACAGCCATGAGAGTGTGAGTGAGAGAATGAGTGCATTACTCACAGCTCAAAAAAAAAAGAAATTGGAAAAATTGAGACACACTGACATACTCATATCTTCTAGATTAGCAAATATAAAACGTCTTGATGATCAGTTTTGTTAGAAAGTGTGGGGGAAGAATATTTTCTCATAGATTGTTGGTAGGAGTTTAAATGGGTGTCACTTTTATGGAGGGCCATTTGGCAGTATCTATCAAAATTACAAATAAGCACACCCTTTTATCCACTAATTTTACATTTAGCAATTTAATTTACAGACGTATTTAGCATTGTTTTCATATATTTCCATTTTCCAATAGCACTACAATCTTAAATTAACACAAAAATGAACTTTTATTTCTCCATATTTTGCTGCACTACTCTTTTCTCTCTCCCTTCCCCTACTTCTTTACTAGAGTCATCTGTTCTTCCCACATTTTGTTTCAAATATGTCAAACTTTGTCATGAATCTGATCATGAACCTCACAAATGTGTTTCCCCAAACTAACTTTCCTTTTTTAAAAGATTTATTTATTTATTTATTTGAATGGCAGAGTTACAGAGAAGCAGAGAGAGAGAGAGAGAGAGAGAGAGAGAGAGAGAGAGAGAGAGAGAGAGAGAAAGTGACTTCCATCTGCTGGTTCACTCCCCAGATGGCCACAATGTCCAGAGCTGTGCCGATCCAAAGCCAGGAGCCAGGAGCTTCCTCTGGGTCTCCCATGTTGGTGTAGGGGCCCAAGGACTTGTTCCATCTTCTACTGCTTTCCCAGGCCATAGTAGAGAGCTGGATCAGAAGTGAGCGGCCAGGACTCAAACCAGTGCCCCTATGTGTTGCTGGAACTGCAAGCGGAAGCTTTACCTGCTATACCACAGCACTGGTCTTTAGTTTATTTATTTATTTATTTATTTATTTGTCAGAATGTCTTGGCTTTCCATGCCTGAAATACTCTCATGGGCTCTTCAGCCAAATCTGAATGCCTTAAGGGCTGATTCTGAAGCCTGAGGCCAGAGTGCTGTTTAGGACATCTGCCATTCTATGAGTCTACTGTGTATCCCACTTTCCATGTTGGATCATTCTCTACCATTTTTATTCTATCAGTTGGTATTCAGACAGTAGTCTTGTTTGTGTGATCCCTTTGACTCTTAGACTTATCAGTGTGATCAATTGTGAACTGAAATTGATCACTTGGACTAGTGAGATGCCATTGGTACATGCCACCTTGATGGGATTGTATTGGCATCCCCTGGCACATTTCTATCTCCACCATTTGGGGCCAGTCAGCTTGAGCATGTACTCTTATCTTTTAAGAATAACAGATTCAGATTGGATTAGCACTTGCACAAAGAATGGACAACTGACTCTTTTGCTTAAAGTATCAATCACAACTGAAAAATTAAAAATCAGCAACAAATCTATATAAGACTTAAGTTGTTCATTGCCCCTTACAATAACTCTATTTTTAACTAACATTGGTAAGCATCATTAAGAGCATTACAAGGAGACATTGAATTATTTCTAGCTGAACTATTACTAAATGTGTTACCTCAAGTTTTTCAAAGTTCATTTTTATTGTGTTTTGTTATTTTATTTTGAGCTTCCACATAAATACACTCAAATAAATACATGGTAATTCTTATCAAGATTATTCTATATAAACATGTCTATTTATCTATATATCATCTACATCTACATTTACATCTACATTTATCCATGTATCTAAAGCAGATTTTTATATCACAGATATTGTTCTAGCACTTGTTATCCTTCATTGAAATTAAGATTTATGTGCTGGGGTCATTGATAACTTCTTCTAAGTAATATTGGAAGAAATATATGTACCCTTTTATGATATTCAATACATATGGAAATATTGAATTAGTTTATTCAAATGAAAATAAATATATTATTAAGGAGGCAATATACCAACAAAGCATAATTTTGTCATCTGCTATATTCCAGTATGAGCCCTGCCTTCAAATGTCCAACATGTTGTTCACACTAGAATGTGATAGGATGAAACTAACCACAGCCATGTTCACTACACAAGAAACACAGAATCATTTCCATTTTGTCAAAAGGAGGATGAAATACACAAATGACAGGGATTACTCCAAGGATTCTAAGTTTCTGCAGGATGAGAAAGGTGGGTGATCACACAGCAATGCTGAATACTTAGCCACTATGCAGATGATGAAAAGGACTGGAAGAGGTGAATGGATAAGCTGAGGAGCTTAAGGAGAAGAGAAATTGTTCTACCCAATGTAGTTTATTTCTGAGGCTGTGCTGCCCATGTGTGAATTCTCTTGTCATATCTTATTCTATGTCATTCAATAAATTCTGCAGATTTAACAAATGAAATTTTTTCAGAGAGCCAATGAATCCTGATAATAATATCAACCGAGATTCTCACTGGGGTATTAGGATTAAATGAAATAGTACAAGTATCACTCTTATTATAATGCTTGCCACACAGAACATAAAAATTCATTAAAAATTACTGCAAAATCAGAAAATGTGCTAGCAGTTAAAATAATGGGTTAGAATAATCAGTAACTATATGAAATTTAGAAATTTGAGCAAGTAGGCAGCTTGTTTGAAGGAAAAAATTAAGAACAGTTTGCATGATTTTAAGACAAAGGATTCTTATGAGTTAGGAATAGAGCAAAGGTTAGGTGGAAAAGGATATATGAACCAGTGGTTCAAGATCTTTAATTCCTCACCTCTTGGTAGATTGCAAGTATCCTTACCAGTATTTGTTCCTTGCCAAGACAGTCAAAACAGAGATAGTCTGGGCTTCCCAAGGGTTTTTATGTATTTGGAAGCTCTATGTCCCAGATGAATTGAAATTGCAATCACACCATCTATCATTTTACATTCTCTGACAAAATTGCAGATGGACTAAATCCACCAAGTAGAAAAGTGAAAATTAAGACAGAATCCTCTTTTTTAAAAAGGTTTATTTATTTATTTGAAAGTAAGAGTTACACACATAGAGGAGAGGCAGAGTGAGGGAGAGAGGTCTTCCATTTGCTGGTTCACTCCTCAATTATCTGAAATGGCCAGAGCTGCATCAATCTGAAGCCAGGAGACTCTTCCAGGTCTCCCACATGAGTGCAGGAGCCCAAGGACTTGGGCCATTTTCCACTGCTTTCCTGGGCCTTAGCAGAGAGCTGGATTGGAAGTGGAACTGCCGGATTTGAACTGGTGCCCATATGGGATGCTGGCACTGCAGGCGGAGGCTTTTCCTTCTACACCAGAGCACTGGCTCTGATAGAATCTTGTTAATAGTCAAGATAAACTTGGCCAGTGCCATGGCTCAACAGGCTAATCCTCTGCCTAGCGGTGCTGGCACACCAGGTTCTAGTCTGGTCGGGGTGCCGGATTCTGTCCCGGTTGCCCCTCTTCCAAGCCAGCTCTCTGCTATGGCCTGGGAGTGCAGAGGGTGATGGCCCAAGTGCTTGGGCCCTGCACCCCATGGGAGACCAGGATAAGCACCTGGCTCCTGCCTTTGGATCAGCATGGTGCGGCAGCCATTGGGAGGGTGAACCAATGGCAAAGGAAGATCTTTCTCTCTGTCTCTCTCTCTCACTGTCCACTCTACCTGTCAAAAATAAAAAAAAGATAAACTTATGCTGGACACTGAGCTTTGGATTGAATCTGCATAAAAGTTTCTCATTCCATGTCATAGCTGCTTCAGAGACTAGAAAGCAGCTGGTGAGAATCAAATCATCACAATATGAGGGCAGAGGGAATGCAGGGATTGAATACCTGCAAGATCTCCCAGTGTAGAATTGAAACTATGAATAGGATAGAGACAGTGAATGTTGAAATGCTTTCAGGATTTCAGAGTCATCCATTTCTTCCTATCAGCCAAATGCATGTCTATGAGCTAGCCACAGGGATAAAATAATACATTTCCTAAGTCGTTTGTAGGTTTGCTTAGTACAAACACACTAATATTCAAAATGGTGTTGCATTAAGGCATCTGGAATTCCTGAAGAAAGGGAACTTGACTCTCCTTACTATCAGGTTGCCTCTTATAAAAATGAAAATGAAAGTGTTAACAGCAATCAGCTGATCCCTGTTGAAACTAGAAGGATGACAAGAAAACCCATACTTTCTGATTTTCATTATTAATTGCTCCATTGTTTTTCCTTATCCAGAACTACCTTACATTAAGAAAACTCATTAGCCATAGAGCCATTAAATCTTACTAAAAGATTTCACATTTGTTCAAAGAATTGAAGCATTCATTTTAATTCATGCCATGTATGGGTTTCTTTATTTCTTTAATTTGTGAATTTGTTTCTCATTGCTTCTGAGTAATTATGATTAATGTTTTGAATTCCATTTCAGTCATGTCATCAATCTCTTCATCCTCACATTCTAATATTGAAGTGTGTTTCTTTGCTGGTGGTGCACAAGGGAATGCATATTGTCTTACTTGGTCTTGTTTCTTGAATTTCTGCATTTATTTTTAAGCATTTGTGAAAATACTTTTCTTTTTTCCTCTGATGGCTTTTACTTTCAATCTATGCCTCTGTGACCTTGTGGATTCTCTGCTCTTCCAGTCAATACCCAGAGGTTTGTGCAGCATGTGGCCAGGTAATTCTCATCAGTGTTCCAGGGTGGGGCAAGTATCCAGGGTGACATCCAAGATAGGCATATTGGGTCTCCTCTTTTTAGCCAAAAAGAGAGTATGATCACCTCTGTGGGGGTAATAATACCCTCACCTCTCTTCCAAGGTGATCAATGTGAGAGGTATGATTCACCTACAGAGGGTGCAATATTCATCTGTGCTGCCATATGAACCACACAATGGATCTATGCATGGATACCACTGCAATGATCCACAACAGACAATTAGGGGGCTCTGAGCATGTGGAGCCACTCACATTGATTTCCCAGAGACCCAGCTACACCCTGTGCCCTCTTGTGCCGAGTTCCCAAAGTCTTAGCACACATGGTTCCCATAGTCACAGGGTGCAGGGAATCCACTTCACCCAGCTTGCCTCTGCCATCCTCAGGGAAGCAGAGTTGTTCTCAGAGCCAACTGTCCATGGGTGCTCTGCCTAGGCAGTTTGAGCATTGGAGCCCATAATATTTTGAGAGGCTGGGAATGCATCCTAGTCATCATTGGATGCCTAGTCCCCTGTTAATCCTCCCAGCAGACTCAAAGTCAGTGAGGAATGCAGATCTTCACTTCTGCTAGAATCTCTGAGTCACATACATGCACAAGAGCCATCAGCCAAATGTTGCCTTCTCCCTGTCAGGTCCAGATGTGTGAACTTGAGTTGCTGGCACCAGTACTCACTCTTGAAGGCTGGTGCTTTCTTTGCTTTTAACTGCTGGGGTTGTGTATTGTGCCCATGCTTATGGTATGCACCCTCACCTTCCACACCAATGCACAGTGCTGCTCTTTCTTCCACAGAATTCCCACTGTGGATTTCTCACTAACTGTCCCTGAGAATGTACTTCCTACATTTTTTTTTTTACTAAATACCCCTTTCCTAGAGCAGAATGCCATTCCATATTCTACCATTTTGGAATCTCCAGTCTATAGTTTTTCATTTGAAAGACAGAGAGAGGTCCATCTGCTAGTTTACTGATTTTGGACTCTAGACACTGCAGGCTTCATTGAATTAGTTGAAGTGTCTCATCTTTTTCAATTTTGGGAAACAGCCTGAAAAGGACTGGTGTTATTTCTTTAGGAAAATGGGAGAATTTAGTAGTGAAGACATCTCTAACTGAGCTTTCATTTGGAGCTTTTTTATTCCTGATTCCTTCTTGTTTCTTACTGTTCTATTCAGGTTTACCATGACTTCCCAGTTCAACTTTTTGTTATATATATCCAAAAGTTAACCATTTTCTTTAGGTTTTCCAAGTTTTGGTATATAGCTACTCTTGATAGGCTTCTCTTGATAACTATTAGTGATCCATTGTATCTCTGTGATGTTGGTTTCGGTGTCTCAATTTTGTTTACTTGAGTCTTCTCTTTTGTCTTAGCATACCTAATGGATTATTAAGTTTGTTTTTCTTTTCATAAAACCAATCCTCCATTTAATTGGTATTTAATACTATTTAAGTTTCTTTTTTATCATTTATTTTTGTTCTAATCTTTATTCTTCATTTCCTTCTATTGCCCATGGATTTGACTTATTCTTGTTTTTTTAAGTTCCTTGAAATGGGTAGCAGTTAGGGTTTTTACTTTATATCGTGCTTTTTTAGATGATTGTCTTCCTGAAGCCATAGTTTTTATTTTCTATATTTCTCAGATAATAGTGAGATCTTCCACTTGGATTAATGATATTTTGATAGAGAACAAATTGTACTACTTTCCTAGGGTTGCCATATACTATAGAGCTTAAATCACTGGGATTTATTTTTCATTATTCTAGAAATTTTAAGTCAAAGTAACAGCAGATTTTATTTTTCCTAAGCCCTTAATACAATGACCATCTTACTCTGTCTACACAAGGTGTTTCTCTGTGTGTACCTATTCTTCTGTCTATGGGTCATTCTTACAAGGACATATTTTCAATTATGGTCTTACTCTTTATTATACCAGTTGACTTTATTTACCTGCTTAAAGGTCCTTCCTTCAAACAGAGTCACATTGGTGCTTGGCATTTCAAAGTATAAGTTTTATGGAGACACACTTTAGTCAATAACACTGATAATATTCACAGTTGTTGGCCTTAGAGTCAGTCATCTTTGAAGAGGACTTGCCTTTTAAAGAGTGTTAAGGTTTCTCATCACGTTATTTTCAATACTGTCTGTGGCAAAGTTGGGTGATGAATGCACACATATATACACTCACTGCAATGGAAAGTTATGATGCCTATATGCAGGTAAAATAAATGCAGTAATCTTAAAACAGAATACTGGCAAACATTGAAATGATGAAAAGTAGAAATAGCAACATCTTCAGTTACAAAGAATACATATGATACCCCATAGTAATAGTTTTTAAAACTTAACACTGAAGCATGAACAATAAAAACCTCATCTTATAATACTACAGACCAGTATATAAGGGGGGTGTTTTCCTAAGACCTTGTACATTTTAAATTGTTACTATTCAAAATGAACACTTAGGACTATGTAGTATGTTGAAAGGATACTTTTCCCAAAGCATAACTCCAGTATCATTGTAGAAAAAATCTTAATTATTGCTAATTATTTTCTCAGAAGTATTTACTAACTTAGACAATTATTGAAATATTTTGGGATTTCCAACACTTTGACAACCATTTTTAACAATTAATAAATTTTCAAACTTATCAACATGTGTGTTATCAAGACATGCATTGATGTAAACAGTTTAGTGAACATGGGTATGGTCACTTAAGTATTTAAAACAGATTCTTACATTATATTGACACAGGTCATACAAGCATTTACAAACTTGCAAGCACATAAATAATAATGTGAGCCATTTATAAGAGACTGATATTTTATGGAATTTAATTCATTTTAGCCAATGTCTAATTACTCAGTGGCACTTACAAATAGTAATTTACTAGGATGCAAGCATTAACACTGTATATTTCCTTAGAATGTTGGCATAACCCTAAGTGTGTAGACCCTCATTCCACTAGAATTAATGAAAACACTTAAAGCAAAGCAAAAGAAAATAAACTTGTAAAATATCAAGAACTACTCTTATATTTAACAGGGATCACTTTTCAGTTAAAATTTAAACACCTAAGAATAATTGTGTGGATACACAGAGGGATACACAGCAGACTCATAGAATGGTAGATGTCCTAAATAGCACTCTGGCCTCAGAATCAGCTCTTAAGGCATTTGGATCTGGCTGAAGAGCCCATGAGAGTATTGTAGGCATGGAAAGACAGGACACCATGGAAAAGGAAAAAAAAGAAGACCTAAATGAAAGATCTCTGCAAGTGAGATCCCAGTGGAAAGAACAGGGCCATCAAAGATGGAGGTACCTTTCTCTGAAGGGAGGAGAGAACTTCCACTTTGACTATGACCCTATTGGAATAAGATCAAAGTTGGCGAACTCTAAGGGCTTCCATAGTCCTGGCAACTAATGACTAGAGTGTAGGGAGATTACTGACACCATAAACAAGAGTGTCAAGTTGTTAACTCAGCAACAGGAGTCACTGTGTACTTACATCGCATGTGGAATCTGTCCTTAATGTGTTGTCTAATATGAACTGATGCTATAAATAGTACTGAAACAGTATTTTTACACTTTGTGTTTCTGTGTGGATGCAAACTGATGAAAAATTTACTGAGTATATGTAGAATCGATCTTCTGTATATAAAGATAATTGGAAATAAAAAAAAAAAACCCTGGTGTTAAATTGGAAATGGCATAGAAAATTATTTTTTTAAAAATATCATGTAGGGGCCGGCGCCGTGGCTCAACAGGTTAATTCTCTGCCTTGCGGCGCTGGCACACCGGGTTCTAGTCCCGGTTGGGGCGCCAGATTCTATCCCGGTTGCCCCTCTTCCAGGCCAGCTCTCTGCTATGGCCCAGGGAGGCAGTGGAGGATGGCCCAAGTCTTTGGGCCCTGCGCCCACATGGGAGACCAGGAGAAGCACCTGGCTCCAAGCTTCAGATCTGTGCAATGCGCCGGCCGCAGCGGCCATTGGAGGGTGAACCAACGGCAAAGGAAGACCTTTCTCTCTGTCTCTCTCTTTCACTATCCACTCTGCCTGTCAAAAAAAAAAATATATATATATATATATATATATATATATATATATATATATATATATATATAATGTAGGATCTCTGTCTTTAATGTGCTGTTCACTGTTATTTAATGCTATAACTAGTATTCCAACAGTATTTTTTCACTTTGTGTTGCTATGTTGAAATCTTTACTTAATATATACTGAACTGATCTTCTGTATATAAAGAGAATTGGAAATGAATCTGGATGTGAATGGAAGGGAAGAGGGAGTGAGAAAGGGGAGGGTTGTGGGTGGGAGGGAAATTATGGGGGGGGAAGCCATTGTAATTCATAAGCTCTACTTTGGAAATTTATATGCATTAAATAAAAGTTAAAAAATCTAGAACTAGTACTTAAGACATACAACCAATAAATGAATATTAACTGAAGAAAATGTAAGATTTTAGAAGAACAGAGAATATCAGTGCTTTTTGAATCCAGGCCTGATCCTCCTCCCCTTTCTTGAAGGAGTAATATGGAAATTCCATTCATCCAAGTGCAAGTGAGAACACAGGGCTCCCTTTGCTTCCACCTGCAATCAAGAGTGAAAAATACCCTCATTTCTGTGTCCCCAGTTATCTGCTGCCTGGATTTTGTCCTGGATGAATACAGCTGAGAGGTGGGGCTTTGACATCACTTGAGTAACTAAGGCTGTGTAGTGGGCAAGAGAACATGTGGAATTCTATTACATGCAACATTAACAAGATACAAGTGGGTAGACAGAACATTTGTGGTGGCTTTGAGTTAGAAGTACAGGGATGTGGAGGAGACAGTAAAAGAGTACTAAATTTATTTTAATTCATTTTTTAAATTTTAGAAACAAGAGCACACAGAGAAAAAAGGACTTCCTTATGTTAGTTCACTATGCAAATACTCATATCAGGTGAAGCTGATCTGAGATAAAAGTGGAAGCTGGTGAGGCAGGCATGATAGCACAGGCAGTTAAGCCATTATTTGGGATGCCACATCCCCTGTTAGAGTGTCATCTCAGGTCCTGGTTACTTTTGGTCTAATCCAGCTTTCTACAAATGTGTGTGAGAGACAGAAGGTCAAGGTCCACATATGTGGGTTTCTGCTATCCATAGGGGAGACCTGGATGGAATTCCTTGATTCTTCTTTTGGGCTTACCCAGCCCTATCTGTTATGAGCATATGTAAAGTGAATCATCAGATGAAAGAAATTGCCCCCCTCTTTCAAATTACTGAATTTATTTTCAAAAAATTTAAAAATTGGGGCTTAGGAACGCAGTATAAATATCTTTCTTGGTTCAAATTTTTCCAACTGCTTGAGCCTTTGCTTTCTGGGTTTTATGGTTCCAGGATGGGCCTTACTAGGAAACTGGATTACTATCAGGAGTATAGCTGGGACTCAAAACCAAATATTCTTGGATGTGTTTATCCCAAGAAGTATCTTATCAACTAGGCATTCCCACCTCTTTTGAGGTTATAAAAATGTTCCAAAATTGATAAATATGATGGTTACATATAACTGAGAAACAGAATTCTATGATACACTTAATTGATGAATTACATGGTATGGGTCTTATGTTCATATCTCAGTTTTTGCTACTTATGAAAATGGTGTGATTTCTTGTAAAGATATATTGAGAATTTTCACACTTTTATGTGATATTTTATATTGTAGTCTTCTTAATTCAAATCCACATAAAATGTGATTTGCCTCTGTAGGCTGTGGCATATTTATATGTTGATATGGATTTAAATGCATGAGAAAGTGGTCAAGCCTGTAAAGATACAAATGACAATTATTGATGACTCAGGATGAAGATATTGTGGGGAGAGGTGTCATTAATCTTGTCTGCATATCTTTCTGAAGAATATAATTATGAATTAATTTAATAAATTAACAAATAAAATTAATAAATTAATATCATCAGACACAAGTACTTGAGTAAATATTTTTACAAGTGTTGAATCAGGAAAGATCAACCTTACTGCCTGGCATTATGGCCAATCAGTTTGTCATTGCTTTTGATGCTGGCATCCTGTATCAGATGGTTAATTTGAGGCCCTGGCTACTCTGATTCTGGTTCAGATTTCTGAATATGTGTCTGGCAAGACAGTGAAAAATGGCCCAAATACTTGCTACCTGCCATCCAAGTCAAAGAACCAGATGGAGTTCTTTGGTCCTGAAATTGTCTTGCATACAGATCTGCTAATGTTGCCATTCAGAAACTGAGTGACTAAAAGGAAAATATCTCTGTCTCTTGATTTTTCTCTATATCTCACTGTATTTTAGCTCTCACTCTTGCTCTCTCTCTCTTGGTCTTGCTCTTTCAAATAAATATTGAGAAAAAAGAAAAAACTAACTTCACATATAAATTCTTATGGAAATCTTAATTAATCCGTGACATTCTCTGACATAACTTCCTTTATCTGTACCACAGATCTTTCCACTGTATTCAGTACAAATTAATCACTAGAAACCCTCTCCCTGATTCCAGTCATTACATAGAAATGATATTTGAGAGACAGAAAAATTAATTAAGATTAATCAAATATCAGTGAGTATGGTCTTTTTTTTTCACATGCGAAGTGTACATTGAGAGAGAGAGAGCCAGAGAGAAAGGTCTTCCTTTTCCATTGGTTCACATCCCAGTGGCCCCTGTGGCTGGTGCATTGTGGCTGGTGCACCATGCTGATCCAAAGTCAGGAGCCAGGTGCTTTTCCTGGTCTCCCAAGTGGGTGCAGGGCCGAAGGACTTGGGCTATCCTCCACTGCACTCCTGGGCCACAGCAGAGAGCTGGAATGGAAGAGGAGCTACTAGGACAGAATCCAGTGCCCCTACCGGGACTAGAACCTGGGGTGCCAGTGCCTCAGGTGGAGGATTAGCCTAGTGATCCATGGCAGCAGCCAAGTATGGTCTTTTACTTTTCTCATCTCAAGCCCCCTCATGCAATCTACAACTTCATTGCCAGTAGGAAAAGCATCTGGTGCAGGTATATGAAGACAAAGAGGAAAAATTCCAAGATAGGATATGAGGACTCACAATTCATGGTGCCAAGCTAGTTTTTGATCCCTGCAAATTCATGTTCATTTCAAAAATATGATTTTGAGACATATTTCATGGCACAATTGTGTTTTTGATATGTGGTGGAGTTACCTAGGCTTCAAAGCTCAGCACTGAGGTTTGTGAATTTGCAGAATAGTAACTAAAGGGCAATGGCAGGATTAGAAAATACTCAGGAATGGAGAGAGCGGCAAGATGGTGGAATAGGAAGGGAGCACACCGATAGTACAGAAAGAGTTTAATAAAAGTGGATATACTGCAGATTCAAAGAAGAGTAGGGGAAGAAACAGCAGAGGAAACTCTTCCGGAACTAGTGATTCACAGTGGACCTGCGTGGAGAGCGTGGGAGCCCAAGTTTGGCATGCCAGCGGCAGAAAAACACACCAGCACTGGAATGTGAGGTGAGCTGAACCTCAATAGCCTGAGACACCAGCGAGAAAGCAGAAAGAGGAGAAAAGAGGGAACAACGCTTGAAACCCCATGGACAAAAGTTCACCAGGTTAACTAGAAGAGAGAGAGAGAAAAAAAAAGTGACTGATATGGACAAGAGTTTCTCTCTCTCCGCTCACCTCTCAAAGGTGAGCAAGAAAAAGAGCAGGCACCATTTTGGACATACGTCATAAGCAGGGTGACCTCAGGTGTGCACCGGTCCTGAGCCCAGCAGAAAAACCTGACTCTGGGGGGAGGGGTGAAATAACAGGAGATTAGGATCTAACTTGGCAACCTAGTGGGAGACTGCAGGAGAATTGGAGCCCACAATGAGGGCAGCACATATTTCCTGTGTGGTCCTTGGTAAAGAGATTCTGATCTCTGGCTCCTGAGGGTATATCATTCTCCTGCTAACTACCTCCAATTACATTCAGCTGTGTGGCATTACTTCCATTTTGAATAAAAAAAATTAAAAAAAAGAATGAGAGATTTACCACGCCTAACCTGGAAGTGTCACCTTTGGCACACTCTCAACCCTGAGGAACCAAACCCAGCTCTCAGGCCACACTCATCTCAACCTCTAAGGCTCCATTGAAAGCAGTCCATTTAATAGAGAGCCATAGAATAACAAGAAAAAACATCACAGTGAGAAACCAAATATCTCCAACATGCCAAACAACAAAAGCAAAAACCAAGGTAACAAGAACAAGGAAGACATTATGATGCTCCCAAATGAAAAAGACACCACAACTCAAGATTATGAAGATGATGAGATAGAAGACATGAAAGAAGCAGATCTCAAAAAATTGATAAGAACATTAAGAAGTTCTCAAAAACAAACTCTTGAACTACAGAAAGCCTTAATGGACAAGATAGAATATCTCCATTGTGAAAATGAAATATTAAGGAGGAATCAAAATGAAATGAACCAACTAATAGAACAAGAAACTCCGATAGTGACAAGAAATCATAATGAAATGAAGAACTCAATAGATCAAATGACAAACACATTAGAGAGCCTTAAAAACAGAATGGGTGAAGCAGAAGAGAGAATATTGGACTTAGAAGACAGAGAACAGGAAAGGAAACAGGCAGACCAAAGAAAAGAAGAGGAAATTAGAAATCTAAAAAATATTGTCTGATGAGGTCTTCACTAAATATATACTGAATTGATCTTCTGTATATAAAGAGAATTGGAAATGAAAAAAAAACAACCTGGTGTTAAATTGGAAATGGCATAGAAAATTAATTAATTAAAAAAAAAAACTATTATGCAGTATCTCTGTCTTTAATGTGCTGTACATTGTTATTTAATGCTATAATTAGTACTCCAATGGTAGTTTTTTCACTTTGTGTTGCTATATGGGCAAACTGTTGAAATCTTTACCTAATATGTACTAAACTGATCTTCTGTATATAAAGAGAATTGAAAATGAATCTTTATGTGAATGGAAGGGGAAAGGGAGTGGGAGGGGGGAGGGTTGCAGGTAGGAGGGAAGTTATGGGAGGGGGGAAGCCATTGTAACCCATAAGCTGTACTTTGGAAATTTATATTCATTAAATAAAAGTAAAAAAAAAATATTGTCTGGAATTTGCAGGATACTATTAAAAAAATCTAACATTCAGGTCTAGGAGTTCCTGAAGACATGGAGAGGGAGAAAGGATTAGAAGGCCTATTCAGTGAGATACTAGCAGAAAATTTCCCAGGTTTGGAGGACAGAGGCATCTTAGTACAAGAAGCTTATAGAACCCCTAATAAACGTGACCAAAAGAGATCCTCACCACGACACATTGTAATCAAACTCACCACAGTGAAACATAAAGAAAAGATTCTAAAAGGTGCAAGAGAGAAACGTCAGATTACTCTCAGAGGATCTCCAATTAGACTCACAGCAGACTTCTCATCAGAAACCCTACAAGCAAGGAGGGAATGGTGAGATATAGCCCAGGTACTAAGAGAGAAAAACTGTCAGCCCAGAATATTACATCCTATAAAGCTCTCATTTGTGAATGAAGGTGAAATAAAGACTTTTCATAGCAAACAGAAATTGAAAGAATTTGTTGCCACTCGTCCAGCCCTGCAAAAGATGCTTAAAGTTGTGTTACACGCAGAAAACAGAAACACAGTCATCAATATGAAAGAAGTTTAAGGTAGGAAACCTCACAGCAAAAGATCACAGGAAGCTCAATTTCTCTTTGACATAGAATTAAACTCTGATGCTCTGTTCAAGCAATGTGTTAAAGTAATTTATTATGTTCTCTTGATGTCTGTTAAATTCTAATTGTTCAAAAACAGCTGAATTTTTATTAAGACATATGAGTAATTTAAATATGTGCTTATTTTCAAGGATTTGAATAATCACCTTGTAACAATGATCAAATTTAGTCTATGTTATGTCATGATTTTAAAGAATGTTATTTCAACCAGATATTTTGGATTTTGAGCCTCCTTGGTGTTCTTGACAGGCATCCAAAAATCAAAGTTTCAAACAATCTGGACTCTAAAATTTCCAGTAAATCTTGGACTTTGGTTTTTCCAGTCTGGGCCCAACTTAAAAAATCGAAGGACCTATGTCTCTCATCTTATAGAGACACCAACTAATCAGGCTATTTGGATTATATTAGAAGTTCTGTCAATTTGTGACATGGTACTAAATTTTAAGTTTCTATAATGGAAAATGCTATCAATACAAATGTTTGAATATTAAAAAGTCTAATGACCTTGTGTTACTAGACAAGATACTTATCTTAATGAGAATGCCCCAGAGGCCTAAAGGGTTAAATACTTGTAAAATCCTGCAAGTGCTTTCAAAAGTACTGTGAAGTAAGCAAGTGCCTCTTGTTGGTTGATGAGTTTATAATTTTAAATATGGTAACTTAAAGTCTTTTGTCATCCACAGTTATATACGATTTGCTGCTCATAAAACTGAAGCATTGTTGGTTCTGTGTTTAGCTGTCCTCCTATAGGTTCCTATGGACTTTTTCCAGCCACTTCTATTGTATTCAGTACTTTGGGATGGCTCTGTAAACAGATGAAGCCAATAATGTATTAACAGTACCAACTGAGAGAAAGTATGGTTAACTGAGGTTACTAAAAAGAAAAAGCAATTCAAATCCATTGGCAATCTACAAAAAGAGTTAAAGATTATAAAAGCTAGCATTAAAATTGCTATATTGGTCTATTATGTTATGTTATATGTGTGTACATATTATTGTATGTCCACATGAGGAATTTTATTAAGAGTTTTATTTTAATTGGCTTATAGATAAGATTATCCATAAATTTAAGCTGGTAAAATTAATCAAAGATACATTTTAATTCAAGTGACCTGAATCTCTGTATCATATGTTTTATACTTGTTGGTAGGTAGAAACTAAAACATTTTATATGGTTCTGCTTAAGTTTACTGGCTAAACAAACTACACCATGTTAGATATTTAAGAGGCGTTTCCAAATACATGATTCTTAAAATTAATAGAAGGCATTGGACCTTCTGGTAAATGTTTTCTTAAGTTGTTATCTAATGGTTGAATCTATATGCTCAGCATTCATGTAATATTGCTACTGTCAGCAAGCGATCTAGGACTTGCTCCCTCATTTCTCTATTCTAAGCCCAACTTGTTCTTTCATTTCTCTATTCTCTTCAAGGTAGGAAACTAATTCTATTATGAAGGAATCTGTAGATGCACAATTTAATCTTTAGACCTTATAAAAGAGATGGCTAACATTTTTCTGTAATAGCATAGCCAAAATAAGAGCTTAAATAATAATCTTATAGCTAGATTTACTTTGCCATAAGCGAAGTAAACAGTAAGTAGAAAAAACCTCCCTTTCAGACCAAAGGGAAAGAAAGTTTTTAAGGGAGAATATAATGTTCCTCATGGGCATTGTCTACCTTAGAAAAACTACTACAGAACATGCCTGTGACTATAGACTTGTAGTTCAGGCCACCAAAGATTAGAGATGGGACTTTGGCACTCCCTTGACTTGCATCCTCTGGTCTGCTTTAATACAAACCTGGAGGAAAAGAAAGCTCGGCATCAGAAGCAATGGTGGCATGCCTATTAATGGCTGATCTGTACAGTGATCTGCCATCAAGGAGACCCAACAGGCCAGTCCACTGCAGTGGCTTTCAATGTGGTAAGCCTGGGCTTCAGCAGAAGTCAGCTTGTGAAGAGCCCTGGCAGCTCTGCCAGCCAAGAGTTGGATCACTGGAAATGGACCTGCCCTGGAGTCGAAGGATGCCCAGGTCAGAGCCACAGATCTTATTGGCTCTAAGCTGAAAAGCCCTTCACTCAGCCCAACTTCCAAAGTGACCACTGCAGCTGAGGGGATGGCCAAGTAGGGTCAGCAACATTGCAGGCAGAACTGTAAATTTCTTGTTAGAGATGTCACCTGCCTTTACCTGGCCAGCTCTCCTCCCAGGCCAGCCAAGTAATGAAAGTCAAAAGAGTGCCTTCCCTTAGGAGGTTCACACCTCCCTTAGGATGTACCCCATGTGAAGAGATAGATAGGTCTGGGCGTCTTAACTTACAAGGCCTAAAGACCACCAGATTATTATCAAGCCCCTTCTATCAGCTTCTATTTGCCTCTCAATCAGAAAACTTAATTGTAGCTTAGACAGCACCTTTCTTAACTCCTCTAATAATGACTCTGTCCTTTGTTCTACACCCTGTTTATCGCACTTGGGCCTCATTCCTTCATAATCACAACCTCTACTCTACCTCCAATGGCTCTACTCCCAATCTGTGTGTACTGATGTTCTTCTTCCTCACTTAATGCTGTATAAGTGTTCAGGCCTGGTTAATGCCACTCTTAGGATCATTGGTTACTATTCTCACCCTGCCTTTTATGACCTTGTCTAAATATGATCAGTTGGTGAACTTGGAAGCCTTCCATAGCCTTGGAACTCATGACGAGAGCCTAGGGTGTTTACTGGCACCATAAACTACAGTGTTAATTTGTTGGGTCAACAACAAGAGCCACTGTGCACTTGCTCCTCATGTGGGATCTCTGTCCTTAATGTGCTGTACATTTGATTTAAAGCTATAACTAGTACTCAAACAGTATGTTTTACTTTGTGTTGCTATGTGAGGGCAAACTGTTGAAATCTTTACTTAATATATACTAAATTGATCTTCTGTATGTAAAGAGAATTGAAAATGAATCTTGATGTGAATGGGAGGCGAGAAGGAGCGGGAGAGGGGGGAGAGTTGTGGGTGGGAGGGAAGTTATGTGAGGGGGAAACCATTGTAATCCATCAGCTGTATATTGGAAATTTATATTCATTAAATGAAAGTTAAAATACTTAAATCTACAAATACACACTTTTCAGAATCTTGATACATCGTGTTCTACAGTATGAATTTTCACTGAACCTCTTAGACTACTTTTTTGCATGGGTTGCTAACATTTTTGCACTAAAATAAAGTTGTTTTTTCTTTCAACTTTCTACAAGCTTTGTGAAGTCCCTCATAAAAGCAATAAATTTCAGCAGGAAGAGAATAAATAAAAAACCAAATATGTATTTTGAAATCGTGAAAAGCTTCTCAAATTTTATGAAATTCTTGAGGACCCTTTCATCAGCTGATACAAAACTACTACAACCAAATTAACAGAAGGATTCCAAATACAAAGACCTTGAACATTGTGAAAGAAACAACAGGCTACTGGGTCAGCTATATATGAATGATGGCTGACTTCTCATCAGAAACTAGTGAAAGAAATCTTCACTACACTGAAAGAAAATATCCTTCCATTGTTGATTCTATATGAGGTATAACTGTTGTAAAATATGAGGTGAACAAGGCAGATATTTACACTCACTGAGTAAAGCTGATTTTTTAAATGCTCACGTCTCATAACAAAGTATGTAAACTTAATGTGATTTAACTTCATATTAATGCACACCCAGGGAGGTGCCAGATGATGGCTCAAGTAGCTTCTCCCTCTGATCCTTCAGAAATAAGGGACTGGACTTCTGATGGTGTCAATGGATGCCCAGGCTTGAATGGTCATCAGTGTTTGGGCCTTTCAGAAATTTATAGTGACCAAAGCAGATGATCTGTCTGGAATTCTTTATAAGGAGATCCCCATGAGAGCTTACAGGCTAGTTACCATGAATATGAGAAAGATTAAAAGGAAATAGGACTGCTGATAAAGGACAAGATGTGGTACTACCACAGCCTCCTATCATTGCTAAAAACTTAGGAGAAATTGAAGCACCATCCCTCTAGGAAAACCTTAATATTGGTATGTGTTTACGGGGTACCTTCATCTATTTTTGAGCCCACTTTCTAAATAACCATTCTCTAATTAAACAAGCATGCTTCCCCACGTCTCTTCCTTTATCTTGACATTTGACCTTAGCATCAATGCCTTCCCCATCTCTCCTGTCCTCATTCAAGTTCCTGCCACATATCCTATCCCAGAAGAATCTGCCCAGTCCAGTGCACCTCTTCAGGGCTACAGCAGTCTTCATCACATAAGCATCACAGGGCGCCATCAAATCTGTAAACCTTAGAATATCTGTGATTTCCCAATGTTTATTAAGGTGGGGCCTTTCATGTTCACTTTTTTTGTTGTTTATTTATTTGAAAGGCAGAGTTAAAGAGAGGCAGAGGCAGAGAGAGAGAGAGAGGGAAAGAGAGAGAGAGAGAGAGAGAGAGAGAGAGAGAGAGAGAGAGAGAGAGAGAGAGAAATCTTCCAATTGCTGGCTCACTCCCCAAATGGTTGCAACAGCTGGAGCTGGCCCAATCCAATGCCAGGAGCCAGGAGCTTCTTCCAAATCTCCCACAAAGGTGCAGGGGCCCAAGAACTTGGGCCTTCTACTGGTTTCCCAGGTTCATTAGCTGGGAGCTGGATTGAAAGTGGAGTACCTGGGACTGAAAATGGTGCCCATATGGGATGCCAGCACTGCAGGAGGCAGTTTTAACTGCTACAAAACAGTGCCAGCCCCTCATGTTCACTTTTTATCCTTTGAGCTATTTGATATTTATTGTTGGTTTTGTTACAGTTCCAAAATATGTGCTATTTATGTAATCCAGTGAAAAATATTCCTTTTAAATTTTGTTTTAAAATTTAAAATTTTGCTAAAATTTTAAATAAATCATAAAAAAACTTAAGCACATAGTACTCCCACAATGACCATTTATATGTTAATAGGTATTTTCCAATTCTCTTTCATTTCCTTTGCTTTATATTGTTATATTGTTTTAATTACTTTTATTGCCTCCATGATGACACTCAACATAAACATTTAACTATTTTGTCACATCATTATCATAATTAAGAGCTGCATGATCAGGGCCACTATACCTTCTTATTTAGTTTGTGTAAAACACAAAATGCCCCAGATATGCAGAGTAGGGTTTTTGAAAGGTTGCTTTCATCATGCCCATCAAAGCACACATCCTGCCTGATGAGGACTGAACCTTCATAGTGGGAGTGGCACTTTCGTGTTGCATGAAGATGCTGTCCACCTGTTGAGATATCTGCTTTTGAGTTGTCCAGGTGCAGGTGATTCCTTAGTGAAATTCCTCTTCTGATAGATGGGGCTTTTCTCAGGTGAACAAAATGCTTTCAGCTAGCAATAGACTGGTGTATAGATATCCCTCTAATGGGCATCCATAGGTGTTTATCTGTTCTTTCTTAGGAAGGGAGATTAGCATTTCCAATGTAATGCTTTCTGGATTGTAAGTTATCTTGTAAACTGTCTTCATAGGTCTTTCTGGAGTGAAGCATTTTAAAAAAGAAAGTACAAAGGAACTATAAGATTGGATGATATATTGTGGAATATGAAGACTAATGGCAATGAATTCTGAATTATAACAATCAAAAGATATTAATGTTCTCTAGGAGGGCTGAACAGCTATGGTTTCCTCACTCACTTTTCAGGGCATTTGAGGAAAAGGGGTGCAAGGTGTTTGTATTCAGTAATCCCCTCTAACTCTGTTCCTGGCATCCCAGAAGGAGTGAGTACAAGAAAGGGTTTTAAGGAAATGAGATTGAACAAGGACCTGTAATTTCTTGGTTGCAAAACCGGGAAATTTCATCCATAAGTGAGTTATATCACCTTTTTCATCACTTATTTAAATAAAACTTGAAAGAAAAAGAAAGCTAGGTTATCCTAGTGAAAGTAGCGGATAAAATCTCCCCTACCTCCAAGGGAACTCCCTAAGTAGAATGGGAGTAGTTTATCCAAATTTTGCTCCATGGTTTGCAGGAACCAACAAATGGTTGCTGATAAAATTCATAATTCTCAGTTAAATTAGGATTTCAAACAAATAACAATGTTTTGGCACAATTAATTTCCAAATATTTCAATGAAGAACACAATAAAAGGCATTCATCATTTATCTGAAACTAAAATTTCCCAGTGTTTCCTGTATTTTTTTAATTGCTACATCATGTGAGAATGAAAGAAATAATTTCCTTATAGTTAAATAAGGAAAACTTGCACAAAACAAGCAGATAAAAACCTGTCATTGGGGGTGCTGTTGTGGCATAGCAGCTAAAGCTCCCATCTGAAAGGCTGGCATCCAATTTGGGCACCAGTTCACATCGTTACTGCTGCAATTCCTGTCCAGTTCCCAGCTAATGGTCTGGGAAAAGCAGTGGGTAATTACTCAAGTGTTTGGGGACTTGCTACTCATGTGGGAGACCCAGAAGTAGATCCTAGCTTGTGGCTTCTGCCTGGCTCAGTGCCAGACATTACAGTCATCTGTGGTGCAAACCAGTGGACAAAGATCTCTCTCTTCCTCTCTCTCTCTTTCTGTGTGTGTGTGTGTGTGTGTGGTGTCTCCCTCTCTGTATGTAACTCTTCCTTCCAAATAAATGAATAAATCTTCATAAGATATCTGTAACACTCAGGAACTGGGAGTTACTTCTACTATCCTTAAGCCATAATATTACAGTTCTTACCTGAGATAAGCCTATTTTTGCAGGATGTCCAGGTAGGAAAACAAACTACATCTTCTGTCTTAGTTTTATCAGGTGTCCCTTAAATTTTCTGTGTCCTGTGTCTGGATCTGTGTTTTCCATGAGGCGTGTAAAGGTGATGGGCTCCTATGCTAAGAAAATGCAGTGGCAGTAAGTCCTCTGCAAAAGTATAGATGATAAAGGCAAAATCCAGAGGGAAAATGATCCTCTTAGCTTAGAGGCCTGTAAAGTGCTCCTTCTGTGGGTCATTTGCTCCAGAAAATGTTTTCTGAAACAAATGTGGCTTGTTCACCTTGTCGGTCACACACTTTCTTCAGGCTGAAGGGGGACAACTTTTATTAGTACCTGCTGTGTGCCAAATTGTTCTGACACCTTTTTTGATAGTCTACCTCTACCTGGTGCCCATTTGAACACCCTGTCTGAGTTGCGTAACTGAGTACCCAACATAACCACTGCCTATTCCAATCCTTGGGTACTTATGTGTGTACATGAATATGAATTCCTTCTGAGCACCAGACACATAGCCATGCAAACACATGTGCTTCCGTGAACATCTTTGTGTAACTGGTGCATATCTATGTGTGCATGTTCAGGTGTGGAAACGTTTGTATGCCAGACACACATTTATGCAGGCCCATGTGCAGGTATGAGCACCTCTTGTGTGCCTGGTGTAAATTTTTGCATGAAGCTGTGTCTCTGTGTGAGCACCTTACAGGTATCTGGCACACATCTAGGAATGCACATGGGCTTGTTTGGATCCTTTGTGTACAATACACACATCTGTCTCTGCATGTTCAGGTTTGAGCACTTTTGTGTACTAGGCACACATCTGTTTACCCAACACTTTAACTCACAGCAGACTCCCAACATCATTCTCAGTGTGATACCACTACTATGCTCATTTACTAGATAAGGAAATCCAGAGTGTCACCCTAGGTCCCTCTACTGTAGAGGGAGGAATCTAAACCCTAACTGTCCAACCACTTAAGATTTAACAGTTGAGCCCCAGTGTAGACTACCTCAGCATAGAATACCCCACACATAATCACATAATTAATGAAATCCAACAACATTCAGAAAGATCATTCACCTAGACCAAGTGGGAATTATCCATGCTATGCAGGGATGGTGCAACATTTGCAAATGATAAATGTGATAACATCACATTCACAAACTGATGAACAAAAAACATAGATTATCTCAGAGATATAGAGAAAGCATTTGATAAGATACAATACTCTTTCATGATAAAAACTTTTATAAAACTGGGTATAGAAGGAACATTCTTCAACAAAATCAAGGTAATTTATGACAAACCCATAGCCAACATCCTATTGAATGAGGAAAAGTTATAAGCATCCTCACTAAGTCCAAAACCAGACAAGCATCACCATTCCTATTCAATATAGTCCTGTATGTGTTAGCCAAGGCCATTAGACTAGAAAAAGAAATCTGAAGGACACAAATTGAAAAAGAGGAAATAAAGTATCCCTATTTGCAGATGACATGATTGTACATAACAGAGATCCAAAAGACTGCACTGAGAGACTACTAAAACTCATAAAAAGAGTTTCATAAAGTGGTGGGATATAAAACTAACACACAAAAAGCAATAGCCATTGTATACACAAACAATGCATTTGCTGAGAAGAAGTTTTTAAGATCAATTCCATTCACAATAGCTATAAGGAATTAAATACCTGGGAATAAGTTTATCCAAGGATGTCAAATATCCTTACAATGAAAATTACAAAACACTAAACAAAGAAACATAAGACACAAAAGTTGGAAAATGTTCAATTTTCACAGATTGGAAGAATTAATATCATCAAAATGTTCATACTACCAGAAGAATTTTACAGATTTGATGCAAACCCAATCAAAATACAAATGACATTCTTCTCAGATCTAGAGAAAATGATGAAGAAATTCATATGGAGACACAAGAGACCCCAAGTAGCTAAATCAATGTTATATAACAGATCAAGCAAAAAAAAAATCAAAGCTGGAAGCATCAGAATATCAGATTTCAAGACATATTGCAGTGTAATTATAAGCAGAAAAACCTGGTACTAGTACGAAAACAGACATGCAGAGCAATGTAACAGAATAGAAACTCCAGGAATCAATCCACACATGTACAACCAACTTATCCTTGACAAAGGAGCTAAAATCAATCCCTGGAGATGGGACAGTCTCTTCAAAAATGGTGCTGGGAGAACTGGGTTTCTGCATGCAGCGATATGAAACAAGACCTCCACCTTATACCTTACACAATAATCCACTCAAAATGCACCAAAAACCTAAATCTATGACCCAGTACCATACAATTACTAAAGAACATTGAGGAAACTCTATAACACATTGGCATAGGCAAAGTCATTTAAAAAAAAAAACACCATGGAAGCACAGGAAATCAAATGAAAAAAATTAGAAAATGGGATTACATTCAGCTGAGAAGTTTCTGCACTGCAAAAGAAACACTCACCAAAGTGTAGAGGCAATTGACATGATAGGAGAAAATGTTTGCAAACTATGCAGATGATAGATGATTAATAAACAAAATCTATAAAGATCTAAAGAAATTTAACAACAACAAAATACATTCCAGTTAAGAAATGGGTGAAGGACTTGAACTGCCATTTTTTAAGAGAGGTAATTTAAATGGCCATCAGATACTGGAAAAAAGGCTCAAAGGGAGAGGCAGACAGGTAAAGTCGCTGCCTACAGTGCTGGCATCCCCCATCGTGCCAGTTTGAGTCCTGGCTGTTCCACTTCCAATCCAGCTCTCTGCTATGGCCTGGGAAAGTCATAGAAGATGACCCAAATGCTTGGGTTCCTACACCTGTGTGGGAAGAAGCTCCTGGCTCCTGGCTTCAGATTGGTCCAGCTCTGACTGTTGCAGCCATTTGGGTAGTGAAATCCTGTCGTTAGCAACAAAGCAGATGCAACTGGAAGTCATTATACTTCATGAAATAAGCCAGTGCCAAAAAGACAGATATATTGTGTTTTCTATGAATTGTGGTAACTAATACAGTACCTGTAATATAATCCACTGGAATGAAATGGTTATTTTGAGATTTGCTGATTGTTTACAGCCCTCATGTGTTTTGTTGAGGAAGGTTTTTTCTTTACACCAATTGTTGAACTTGTTATTTAATGTAGGATTAAACTTATGAGTATAAAGTAAACTTAAAATGGATCCTGTAAAAATTATGAGTGGGAATAGCAGAGGTAGGAAGGAAAAGGGTTGGGGTATTGGGGCAACAGAGGATAATGTGGGGTGTATCACTAACTTTCTAAACCTGTATAGGAAATGCATGAAACTTTGGTAAATTAAATAAGATTTTTTTAAAAAATACAAAAAAAATGTGTAGGCTTTTGTGGTGAAGGTCCTTATGGAGCAGCTGAAGCAACAAGAAACCATGGACTCCACCAGGGTCAGCAAGAGGCTGCTCACAGGCTCTGCATAGCAGATGCTTTCAGAGACCTGCTGATGACAAAGGTCCCAAGGAACAAGCAGCAATAGGCATTGTTGGCTGAGGAAGGTGGAAATAGTTCTGCTTCCCAGGAAAATGCCTCCAGGACTTCCAAACTGAAATCAAAGATGGATGGTGATAGTTGTAATGACAAAGAAAAAGGAAATGGTTCACCTTACTGCCAAGGATCCATGGACAAGCCATTAGGGAACTGGGGACAGTGAAGAGAGATATCTTCCATCTGCTGGTTCAATCTCCAGATGGCTGCAATGTTCCAGGGATGGGCCAGGCCAAAGCAATTAACCAGAATCCCCTTTAGGCACACTAGTAGGGAGCTGGATTGTGAGTGCAACAGCCACAGCTCAAACTCCCATATGAGATCTCAGTACTGCAGATGGTGCCTTAACCAACTATGTCATAGCGCTGGCCTTAAGGAACTACATTTTTAACTCTGTTTCCTCACAGCAAATGCTGGCAAGCCATAGGGGCTCCATGCTGGCCAAGTTAGTGAGGCTACAGAGAGGGTGTTCCAATGGTGAAGTGGGCCCAGATTCCTCCAACTAACCATGCTTTTCCTAACAATGATGCTTTGAATAGATGTGTACAGTGTGTGTTCACTTTCCAAAGTCAACAAGCCCAAAATCTTTAGGACTTCCCATCTGAAACAGCAAAACCAGTCTGCAGCTCATCCTGTAATACTTGGGCTATGGATTATCCTGAGGTTTCCTCTTTTTATAGATTTACTAGTTGTGACTTATTTAAGAATTTGGAAGAAAAGAATTAAAATAAAAATTATCCAATACACAATCTCACTGTACTTTAGAGCCCCCAAACACAGCACATTGTAAAGGATCATTGTTTTTCCTTGTAATCTCATGGTGGGTGGGGAGCTGGCCTTGCTGTCATTGCCCAGCACTACAAGAGAGTATCATAGCACAGACCGCTATCCTAAGAAAAGAACAAAATTAAAAATTTTATGTATGGTTTCTATTGCATATAAATCACTTTTTTTCACCATCATAAAGTGGGAAAATCCTTAAGCATCATAAGGTAAGAATTGTCTGTATTGCATTTTGTATCTTTTCTTAGATTTCTTAGTCCTCCAAATAAAATCAGTGGAAATATCATACCATGCATCTTGAAAATATTCTCCCTATATTGTAAAGATTTTGGCTCATCTGTAGTCCTTATTTCACCAATGTGAGTAATTTCCTACCACCCTAAATAATCTTACCCACCTTACTAAATTTTTGTTTGATTTAAGCGTTCCCTTCTGTAATAATGTTAATAAATCCATCTTTTAGCCCAAAAAAAATCAAAATGTAGAAATCGTATATAAGTATGCCTTTCTCTAACATAGAGTCACTCAGTAAGTTTCATGAAATATTTCTAATATATTGTGAGTGAAGTCAGGATCTCTATTTCTCTCATGCTACCTGACTGATTCAAGATAGCATTACTCTCTCTTGCAGAACTTCTACTGTCTCCTTTCTGTGTCTTAGCATTTACCGTTTCTATCCTACCATCCAGTCTCAAGAACAAGTGATCTCTTCAAAATATGTGTAACAAATAAAAATACCAGCTGAAAACCTTCCAATAACATTTCATTTTTTAAAAATTTTCATGTACTTATTTGAAAACTAAATTATTCTTTTGATTTTTAAAAATTAAAATAGAAGCATATAAGTTCATATATACATATTATGAACAATGAGGATTTCAAAATTTTTGTGGAGAATGAAACTGATATGTAAGTTTATTTTGGTGCTAGGAAACTGGAAACTTATGCATAGTATAATTTTTCAAATATTCATGGAATGTGTATTTTTAAAAAACTCTACATTTATTTCAAGATTTTGTATAGAACATAATATATTTGCAGGCACCGTAGCCACTTTACAGACATGTAAATTGTAGCTGATATGGTGTAACTGCCTGCTCTTCAAGCTGTAAAGAATTTGTCTCTAATGTTTGAAGCATTGATTTACCAATCACAACAGATGTGCTTCAGGCACAAGAATGGAAATACATGTAGTGTGTGATGGCTACAGTCACATAGGAATGGTGACACTGGGAGGTGGCCAGGCTCTGCGCATATAGAGATTGGGAATTTATGAGGGAATAAATAGGCTGCAGATAAATCAATGCTTAGAGGAAATTTATAACCTTATATGAATGTTAGAATAAAAAAATATAAATCAATCATTGTAGCTTCTTAATCAAGAATTAAAAAGAAAAAGGAAATTGAAAGTAAATAGAAGAAAGGCATTCAAAATGATAATAACAAATATAAATGATATGTTTTTGAGTACCACAAAGCAGGATATATTTTTAAATGTTAACAAAATTAACATAGAAATAAAGTAATTATAAATACAAATGGAAAAGTAACATATCAAATTTTAAGAATTAAAAATAATTCTTTATAGATAATTTATCCTTCTCAAGATGCTAGATGATATGTGTGATAGTCTTAGGAGTAAAATTTGAACAGAAGTCAAAATTCATTATATATTGAAAACCAAATTCCCAACGACAGAAATATAACGTGAAATAGGAAAACTCCTACTTACAACAAACAAGTTGAATCACAACTTGAAAACTAGCAACCAACCAATAAAAAAGTTATAGAAGAAAAATTTCAAATCCAGAATTACAAAATATTCCAAATATTTAAGAAAGAAATAAACACATCTACATTTCCCACACATATCCGTAATGGAAATAAGCAGAGATTATTTTAAAATTTCTTTTGGAAAGCCAGCATAACATTGATGAAGATGCAAGTTGACCAGAAACTCGAAATACAAATGAAGTATTAGTTTAATAAAGGAAATCACATATGAAAACATAATTAATAACAAGTGAGATATAATAAAATTTCAAGAGCTGTTAACTTTGGTAAACAAGCCATGTAAATTTTCCAGATAGCTAATAAATTTAAGAAAATCGTATGATCATTTATATGAAATATTGAAAATTATTTTAATAATTCAACATCTAGTTAAAAAGAAAACCTTCTAGCAGTAAAGCAATGTTTTCCTTGCTAATCAAGATTCTTTAAAAGATCCTACAACAAACAACACAATTAATACAGGATCACTGAAATCTTTTTTCCTGGAAGTAATTAGAACACGCTTTCTCCACTATCTCCAACTTCTTACCAGAAAAGTAGTTGGGGGGAGAGGGGGGAACAACAAAGATTAATTTCTAAGCAATATATGTTCGATATATTGGAGATATTAAAATAGATTGTTCATAAAATTTAAAAACAAATACAACTGCTGAATAAATGTATTAGATTGCTGGAAAGATTAATATATAAAATCCAATAGATCACCAAGTACAAACAAGAAACAAATAGACAATACACAAGATCAACAGGCAGAGTAGAAAACAAATACTGACAGAAGAAAAGGGGAAAAAAAGGATTAAATGCGATATCTTTAAGCATTTTAAATCAATATTTAAAAAGTAACACAAACGACCAAACAGAAAAATGAGCAAAAACTACGAGGGAAAAGAAAGGCCCATAAGCCAACAGACAAAATTCTAGCTCACCTGAAGCAGGTTACCACAAGCTCCAGAAAGAATCTGGCAGGGAACACAGGGGGACACCAGCAGTGGCGCAGGGAGGTGAGAGGCCCTCCTGCATCAGGGATGTGAGAGGCTCTCCTGCAGCAGGGAGCAGGGCCCAGGAGGGGCAGTTTCCCACCTGACCCAGGCCTCCAATCTTGCTGTTTCCTTCCACTCAACCTGAGCTCAGGGCGTCCCAGCTGTGGAGGATGCTGATTGGCTGCGTCGTTTGTGACGTGTCATGCAAACTGTCCAATCAGGAAGGTGACATCCAGGACTCTTGACATCATAGTCTTCTGTCCTACAGTACTGCGGGTGCACCAGGTCCTAGGAGATAGCGCCGCTGCCGGGAGGCTCCCAAACCAATCGGAATCCGCCGCTTTCCACCTTCACTGACGGTGTGGGGCTGTGAGGGCAGCGACGCTGGACACCTAGGAAGCTGACCACCACGACACGGTGAGTGTGTGGGCCCGGGTGTCCTGGGGGGAAGCGGAGCCAGTGGAGCTGCTGAAGGGCCAGGAAGACGCTGGCCGCCCAGAAGTCATCTCTGGGCTCTGTGGGCACCACACTGCCACAGGTGTAGCACTTTCCTTGATCCCTTATGACCCCGGGTTGGGGGAGACTGGCGCCGGAGACCCCCGGCACCCTGGGCCTTCCATGCTCGCAGCGACTTCCCATCCCTGGAGCCACCCCTGGGCAGCTGTGTAGCGGCAGTCCGGCGTCTCCCCAGGTGTGCAGTGGGGCCTGAGCTGTCACTAGGGAGATTGTGGGTTCCATGTATTGGGTTCACGCAGGCCTGGAGCTGTCCTAATGCGGCCCTTGGTTCCTCCTTCCTTCCCTGTGAGGACTTGATTCCCCCCAGTTTTCTAAATACGTGTGCAGCAGGGTCTTGTCCACGATGCTGACCTCTTTGCTTAGCTGTTCCTAGAGGGGTCTCTGTTTTCTGTTTCCAGTAACCTAGTAACGTAGATTAGGTAAGATAAAAACAGAAATATTGTGTGACTCTGGGTTTTCATCCAGGTTTTAGAGAGGCAGGAGGACGTGTAATTTGACACTTGGGTATCATCTTAGTACATACAGGCTCCCTTGACAGGCTGTCGTCTATATTAACACTTTCAAAATAGAGATTTTGGCTACTTAAATTTATGAGTGTTTTAAAAATTTTGTTCCAAAAAAAGCCTTTCCAATCCCAAAGATATGTCTAGTTTACTGTTATTTTGAATTTATGTTTTCATAGAGGAGCCCATTTCTTTTTTGATTGTTTTAATGTTTTCAAGATTCTTAGAATATACTTGACAGAATTTAGTATGTTCAAGATATGAAACCTGATGTTTTATATGTGAGGGGATTTTCAAAAGTTATGGAAAATTTAAATTCTAATCTTATTTTTTCATAAACTTTTTGGAATCCTCTTGTACATATACACGAATCATGATGAAATGATCAGGACATATCCATCACCTTGCATTGTTACATTTTTAAAGAATACATAAGATATTAGCAAGTTGTGAGTATGTAATAGAGTATTCTTTTAAATACTGTGTGGAATATTTTAAATACTATGTTTAAGACCTTGAATTAATTTATCTCATAACTGCAAATGTTTTCCCATTTCCTTTGCTCTGATCCCCTGACAACCACCACTTTTTTCTGTGATTTTCTTAGATTCCACACACAATTGAGATTGTGTGGCATTTGTCTTTAAGGGCTGCAACAGCTGGAGCTGGGCCTATCTGAATCCAGGATCCAGGAGCTTCTTCAGGTCTCCCCACTGGGTGCAGAGGCCCAAGCACTTGGGCCATCTTCCACTGCCTTCCCAGGCCTTTATTCAGAGAGCTTGATCAGAAGAGGGGCAGCTGGGATTTGAACTAGTGCCCATGTTGGTGCTGCAGCCAGAGGCTTAATCTACTACCCCACAGCATAGGGCCCTTTCTCATAAGTAAATTGATCTTTACAAAAAAAAAAATGAAGCTTTCTCATGAAAACAAAAAACAACTAATGCCTTACCCTGGGCTGGCATTCTGGCACAGCATGTTAAGCTTCTGCTTTCAATATAGCATCCTTATCAGAGTACCAATTCAAACCCAGATGCTCTGCTTTTGATCCAGTTTTCTGCTGATGTACCTTGGAAAGTAGCACAATATGGCTTTGTATTTTAGTAATTGCCACTGATGTGGAAGACTGTTGAAATTCTGTTCCTGTCTCCAGGCTGGCCCAGCCCTAGCTATTACTGTGAGTCAGGGAATGAACAACTGTGTAGAAGCGCTCTCTCTCTCTCTCTCTCTCTGTGTGTGTGTGTGTATGTGTTTTCCTCCCCTTCAAATAATAATTATTTTAAAAAAGCAAAACACCACCTATCTGCTTCCTCAGAGTTACACTTCATCCTGAAATAGGCATGTGTCCTCATAATTACTCTGCATGTTTAATTTAACTAAATAGGTATAACTAACTTGTATTAGTTATTTATTGCTGTGTAGCAGTCTTCCCCAAAACATAGCAACTGTTTGCTACCCTACACTGTTTCTGAGAGTTAGGGATGGATGAGTGGCTGGGAGGGTTGAATGGTTGACTCTGGCCCTGGGTCTACAGAGGTCACTTCTATTTACTAACTTTCCAGCTGACAGAAATGCCCCATCCCTCATCAAGTTATCATCAGCACAACTGCCTGGATATCTTCAAAACAGGGTACTTGGTCATCCCATAACAAGTCATCTCAGAGACAGTGCAACTGAGCACCAAAGATAGAAGCTATCATTTTATTATATCAAATCCTGAAGTGACAGGCAAATATTTTGCATGTGGGAAGGAACTAGAAAACCTAAACACCAGCAAGGAGGGTTCTTTGGGAGTCACTGTGTAGCTGTTGATTTTGTTATTAGAATCAAATTTTCTAAAGATATGTTTCTATGAAATCAAGATAATTCGTTTTTACTGCTGTGTCATATCCTATTGTATGAATAGACCTAGGTTAGGTATTCTGTCTGTATTGACTGATTTGACAGTGGTTTCTAATATTTGCAATTATAAATAGTATTGCAATAAACAGATTTGTGTTGTGAAAGGAATCTTCTAGAATTGAAAATTTTAAGTGTTTTAGTATGCCAGTTTTCAACATTACAACAACTATCAAATTTTACTTCAGAAAAACTAAATCACCAAAATTATGTATGAATTTCAGTTCCTTCAAACTATTACCATATTTGCATTTATTCCTATACTTTGCCAACTTATGTGTGATAGAGTGTCCTATTTCAGGTGGTATTTTCAAGATCACATATCTTGGAATATATTTATGGTATGCTGATCTTGTTCTCTGAAGATGAGGGTTTTTGTTAGTCTCATGTATGTTTTTCTACTTTTTTTTACTGGTATGGATGGGTTCCTTGGGATATTAATTTTTCCATGTTGTATCTCCTAATTACTCTGATTTTTCTGTTTATCTGTTTTTGGTGTTTTTACTTACATCTTTTTAAATTTAGTATAATCAATCCCATCTTTCTCTCATGACTTGTATTGTGTTCCTTAAGAAATTGTCTGAATCTGAGAAAATATAGATATTTTTCTTCCATAGATACCCCATACTTTTTTCTTATTTTCTCCTAAAATGTGAACCAGGAATATAATTTTCTAAGAACACTTGATTTTCTCAAAAATATTTGTTGAGTTTATAGTGTTTCCCCCTTATTTTTCCAATATTTTATTATGAAAATTTAATATATAGAAGCCAAGTATCTTTATATACAGAATATTGATTCAGCATATAATTAGTAAAGATCTCATCAGTTTGTACCCACGCAGAAACACAAAGTGTAAAAATACTGTTTCAGTACTAGTTATAGCATCACTGCACATTAGACAACACATTAAAGACAGATCCCACATGGGATGTAAGTACAGAGTGACTCCTGTTGCTGATTTAACAATTTGACACTCCTGTTCATGGCGTCAGTAATTTCCCTACACTCTAGTCATTAGTTGCCAGGACTATGGAAGCCCTTAGTGTTCGCCAACTTTGATCTTATTCTGATAGGGTCATAGTCAAAGTGGAAGTTCTCTCCTCCCTTCAGAGAAAGGTACCTCCTTCTTTGATGGCCCTGTTCTTTCCACTGGGATCTCACTCACTGAGATCTTTCATTTAGGTCTTCTTCTTTTTTTTTTCTTTCCCATGGTATCTTGGCTTTCCATGCCAACAATACTCTCATGGGCTTTTTAGCCAGATTTGAATGCCTTAAGGGCTGATTCTGAGGCCAGAGTGCTGTTTAGGACATCTGCCATTCTATGAGTCTGCTGTGTATCCCACTTCCCATGTTGGATCTTTCTCTCCCTTTTTGATTCTATCAGTTAGTATTAGCAGACAGTAGTCTTGTTTGTGTGATCCCTTTGACTCTTAGACCTATCAGAGTCATCAATTGTGAACTGAAATTGATCACTTGGACTAGTGAGTTGGCATTGGTACATGCCACATTGATGTGATTATATTGGAATCCCCTGGCACATTTCTAACTCCACCATTTGGGGCAAGTCCGATTGAGCATGTCCCAAATTGTGCATCTTCTCCCTCTCTTTTTCCACTCTGAAATTTAACAGGGATCACTTTTCAGTTAAAATTTAAACACCTACGAATAATTGTGTGTTAATTACAGAGTTCAACCACTAGTACTAGAACTTCTGTATATAAAGATAATTTGAAATGAAAAAAAAAAAAAACCCTGGTGTTAAATTGGAAATGGCATAGAAAATTAATTAAAATATATTATGTAGGATCTCTGTCTTTAATGTGCTGTACACTCTTATTTAATGCTATAACTAGTACTCCAACAGTATTTTTTTTTCGCTTTGTGTTGCTATATGGGGGCAAGCTGTTGAAATCTTTACCTAATATATACTAAACTGATCTTCTGTATATAAAGAGAATTGAAAATGAATCTTGATGTGATTGGAAGGGGAGAGGGAGCGAGAAAGGGGAGGGTTGTGGGTGGCATGGAAGTTTTGGGAAGGAGGAAGCCATTGTAACCCATAAGCTGTACTTTGGAAATTTATATTCATTAAATAAAAGTTTAACAATAATAAAAAAAGGAAAAAAAAGAAACCAAATATCATACAGTGATATTCTGCATATAAGCCATGTAGATTTAGTAATTTCTAACATTTTGTTGTGCATCAATTGGTGTGTGGGTACATTTTTTACTGAACTATTTGCAAATAAAATGCAAGCATCATGGCATGTCACTCCTCAGTATATCATTATGCATATTAAAATATGGAAGTCTCTTATGTAAACACAATATTGTTATTACACCTGAAACACTAGCAGTAATTTACAGATTTTCCCCACTGTCACAAAAATGTTGTTTTAATTATTTTAAGGGCCAAAATTGATGCCTTTGTAGAATGTATCATATTGAGTTTTGCCTGAGTATTTCCTAATGTTATCAATTAATGATAGGTTAACCTCATATTTCCTGAAAATTTTGAAGTTATATCTAGAGGCTTAGTTTCAAGTAAAATATATTTTGGCTCAGTCCCCACTGAAAGTTTAATAGCCTCTTTGTCATGTACCACGTCCCTGTATGTACTTGGGCTGTTTCCGAGCATCCTACTCTGTCTCACGAAAGAGCTCTGTAACCCCGCACTACACCACATGGCCCTAATTTCTGTAATGCTACTAGAACAGGGGTCTGTAAGACCTTGATCTTTGTCCTTATACTTATTGTCCTGCTTAGTTTTGCAGTTTTAATGAGCTTATCAACATATTTCAGAAATCCTTGTGGGATTCTAAGTAGAATTACATTAAATTTATTGAGTATAGATTAATTAATTGCTGCATTATCTTTTCCCCATGAATGTACTAAATTTCTCCATTTGTTTCCATCTTCTTTTATGTCCTACTGAAATGGTTTGTAATGATATTTTTCAAAAAGATTTTCTCATAAATTTCTTATGAGGTACCTCATAGTTCTTATTGTTACTGTAAGTGGGATTATATTAAATTGTACTTTCTAGCTGATTGTTTGTTGTATAGGCACATAACTGCTTTGTATATTAACCTTATTTGTATATTAATCTGCAAATATACTTTTTATAATTTCTAATCTTTGTATCATATACTATTCTTTTTGTAAAGCTTTTTGAGGCAATATTGTTTAAATATTATGATAGCGATCATTTTTGTCTATGTCTTTCCTTTAAAAGGAAAAGGTGAGGCTTTCAAAAAGTTCATGTAAAGTGCATGCTATGCAAATATTATTCATAGATTTCAAGAAATGTTAGCACTAGATTAACAGATATTTTAATTCTGTTTTCCCATAAAGTGCCTTGAAGTGCCTCTTATGTCCCATGCTTCATTACTGAGCATGATGCACAGGGCAGGTGTTGTATTTCCCTTCCTATTCCTAAATGTAGAGATCCTCAGTTATTGTTAGTCAATTAGCATAAAGAAAAAAAACTCTTTGGCAGTTTCTAGTAACATTAAACACAGGCTTACTTCATGAGACTCCTAGGTGTATGCAGAGAAGTAGAGGTCTGAGTCTACTTAAAGACCTAACTGGAAGGTTCATAGCTTATTCATAATTGTAGAACTACCTAAAACTACCATTTTTTTTTCAAAATAGAAACAACCCAAAAGATCACTGAGGGAGAATAGGTAAACAAAGTATTAAGTCATTGGAACATGGCACAACAAATTTCATTGTCCTGAACAATGCAATTCAATGTTTCTTTTGTATAAGTATATGAAAGATAAATTTCATCTATAGAATCCTAATTTCCATGTGTATAATTCTGGAATGACCCGTACCCTTAACATGTGAAGATGCCAACTCTGGTCCTCTGGCTACAGTCCTTGATGAGGAAAGACCCCAAGTGGTGTGAGCTGATGTACATAGGGTGATTTCTGTCCTCTATCTATTTACTGTTGACACTGCTTACATTTTAAGTTTTTGGTGTTCTGAGGTTTGAGCACAATGTGCCTAGGTGTAGATTATTTTTGCATCCTACTTGAGATAATTTGTGCTCTCTGAATGTGATAATCCTACATCCATCATCAATTCTAGATCATCCTCAGCTGTCACCTAAGCCACTGCTGCCTAGTGTCTCCTTATGCATCTCCAATAAGATTAACTTCAGATTTCTTGTTATTTACTTCAGGACCCTGAACAATTTGTTTATATTTTCTTCTCTTTATCTTTGGTGTATTCTATATAATTTCTTCAGATGCATCTTGTACTGGCCCAATTCTCTGTTCAGCTCTGTGCACTGTCCTATTTAATCTATTCAATAATTTTCTATTTAATTGACTATATTTCATCTCTAGAAATTTTGTTCTATTTCTTTAAAATGTACAAGCTTGCTTTTCTATGGTATCATGTAATAATTTTATTGTGGCTTGTACTTCCTTTATTTATGTAATTAAAAGGCAATAAAATTTTCAAAAGTTATAATACATGGTGCTCATGCCCTCAAAGTATCATTGCCTGAAGTGCTTCCTCTTTTTTTTTTTGAAGCTCAAGGTCTATCATAAAGATGTTTAAGTTTTTAACTAGCTGCTTAATCCAATCTTTTATTTTTAGAACAATACATGCTGTAATAGACACCATTGATATATGCCCATTCACAGAGGTGAAGTAAACCTCCAGATTAAATTACTAGAACTAAAATTGCTGAGTTAAAGAGCATAGGCATTCGTAATTCTGATGTATAAAGTCATACTGCCTTTTGTAGATATGATAGTTGGAACTGGCTACTCCAGTTTGCTGGGTTTGCTTACAATGGTTTGTTTCTCCAGTCAGCCCTGCCAACATGATCTTTTCAGACGTTTAGGAAATTTACCAATATGAGAAGTAAAAATGATGATTGCTAATTTTTTGGTTTTTTATTTCTGCAAGTGAGATTGATCTGTTCATAAATCTAAAGATATTTGTCCTTTAAACAGTCATACATATGATGTATATACATATTCTTGTCCATTTTTTCTGTTTGGTTTTTAGATTTTTACATTGATTTGTAGCAGTTTCTTATGTAATGAAGTAAGTTCACCCATTATCTAGAGGATAAACTGTATGATTCATATCTTATAAATATTTAAGATTATTTTTTTGCAGCTGCTTTGAACTTTAGTTGAGAAAACCAGAAGCTTAATAGTATCAAAATGGCACACAGGGTGGCCTCTTAGACTAGGCCTTGGGCTGCCGCGGCTGCAGGAGGAATGGGCTCAGTGGTTAGGCGCCTGCAGCGGGCCAGGCTACCTGGGGCCCCTGCCTTCTGCCCAGCCCCACACCATGGCGGAGCCCGCCCACAGCCCTGCGCTCAGTAGGCAGCTAGCTCAGCAGTGGCCTCTCAGAGATCTGGCACAGGGCCGACCGCTGGCGCGTGTCCCTGGACGGGAACCACTTCACCCCCGGGAGCTGAAGGTCAAGACCGAGGACAGCGTGGTGGAGATCACGGGCAAACACGAAGAGCGACTGGAGCACGGCTACCTCGCCCGCTGTTCCACCCGGAAGTACACGCTGCCCCCAGTGTGGACCCCCACGCTGGTCTCCTCCTCCCGATCCCCTGAGGGTGCGCTCCCCATGGAAGCGCTGCTGCCCAAGCATGCCACGCAGTCACACAGATCGCCATCCCGGTCACCTTCCAGGCCTGCGCCCAGATCTGCGCCCAGACGCCGGGAAGTTGCAGCAGCCTGCGGCCAAATAGAGCTTCCTCCTGCGTTGTCCAGCCCCCAGCACCCCCCTGTACGCCCTTTTGATACTGTTAAGCTTCTGCTGTTCACAAATAAAGATCTAAGCAGCTGCAAAAAAAAATTCCTTATGATGCATTGTGTGTTAAAATGTTTACTTCTGTGAATTTAAATATTTCAGTCTTTGAGTCTGTTGGATTTACTGGCACATTTGAAGTGGCTTTATCTCACTGAAACATAGTATTTTATGATTTATTCAAGCTGTGTGTTATTTTACCTGCCTCAACTGTGTGGTTTAAACACCTCCTCCCTCTAGGTGGCTAGTCCATTTCCTTTAACATTTCTTGAAAGCCATCTCAATTAATTTGAAATCCCACAACTATTGTACACCAAATTCTAGGAAACATTTTAGAGACTTTTATTTAAGTATGTATTTTCTATTCTAATTCAGCAATACATATTTCAGCATTAGTTCCCATTTTTCCCAAGAATCACTGCTGTGCATTTTTAATTGTCCTTTTTGAACATTTGAACACTGACTTCAGCTTGTTTAGTTCCTTAAAATCTTCTCATTTTGTTAGTGAGTGTGTAATCAGTCCATTCACGGCCATGATGTGATCATTTGAAAAATTTTTATTAAAATAAAGAGAGCAGACTTCATGTATTTCAGGTACCAGGCTGTTTTGATTGTAACTGTCCTGTAGAATGTCTTAAAATCTGGTCTTGTGATGACTCTAGCTTTGTTTTTGCTGTTTAAGATTGTGTTTGGTATTTGGTGTCCCTGTGCTTACATATGGATTTTAGCATTACTTTTTTAGATATGAGAAAATGTCCTTGGTATTTTTATTGGAATCTCATTGAATCTGTAAACTTCTTTTTTGTAGTATGGATATCTTGATGACATTAATTCTTCCATTCCAAGAACACAGGTGGTTTTTCCAATTTTCCTTCTTCTTCTATTTCTTTCTTTAAAATTTTATAAATTTCACATCCTTGGTTAAATTTATTCAAAGGTGTATAGATTTGTAGTAGCTGCTCTGAATGATAGTGATATTAATGTTCTTTCTCAGCTGTGGAATTATTTGTGTATTCAAAGGCAATTGATTTTGAGTGCTGATTTTATATCCTGCAGCTTTACCAAGCTCTCCTATGAGTTCCAATAGTCTCTTAGTGTAATGTTTTTTGTTCCTCTCTATATAGAATCATGTTTCCTGTAATAAGGGATAGTTTGAACTCCTCCTTTCCAACTTGTATCCCTGTGATTTTTATTTCATGCCTAATGGCTCTGGGTAAAATCTCCAGAATTATATTAGATAGCATAGTGAAAGTAAGCATTATCTGGTTTCAGATTTTAGTGGAAATGATTCCATAATTCTCAAAAGCAATATGATGTTGATTGTGGGTTTGTCATAGGTGGCCTTGATTCTCATGAGGTAAGTTCTTTCTGTACCCAATTTTCTTAAGGCTTTTATCATGAAAGGATGTTATATTTTATCAAATGCTTACTTTGTATGTATTGAGATAATCACGCGATTTTCATTCTCAACTTGTTAATGTGATGTATCCTATTTATTGATTTGCATATGTTTAACCATCCCATATGTTCCATATAAATGATCTCTCTGATTTGTTGTTGCATTAGATTAGCTAGTATTATATTGAGAATTTTTGCATATACTTTCATCAGGAATATTGAAGTATACTTCTCTTTCTCATGATTTTTCCTTGTTTGGGAATTAAGGTGATGCTTCCTTTTTTTCCTTTCACATCCCTGAACCATTTTAAGTTAGTGTGGCTACATTTTTTCAGCCATGTTGAATCCAATCAGGAGTATGGAATTCTTAAGTAGAAATTTGAACAAACAAGATTTTTACAAATAAAATTGTTATGTTTTCTTTTCATGAAGCATCTTCATGTAAAAGCTCAGTTTCTCCTTGATATTTATCTATCTCCTAGAGTGTGGTAGGCTATCACTGAACTAATTAAAATCATAGTTTATAACTTGCTCTGTAGAGGAAATATGGCTGCAACCAGAGACAAAGAAAGAAAAATGGACCTCCCCTCCTAACACAAACTTTGAATAGTGGCTGCTCACAATTAACTAGTGAAACAGCTACCTAGTGTTACCTAGGGAGGGAAGATGTCCTAAGTTCTGCTTCTGTAACTCCATTCACAAATCTGCCCTAATAAATCTGCCCCTGGTATCTCTTTTACAAACAAACAAGACCCCCCCCCCCCCAACCATTGAAACTGTGGTCCTAAGTCAGGTAGGCTGCAATTTAACCCTACCAATGCTACAACAGGTAAAGCATGATGCTTCTGAACCTATAAATATTGTAATAAACTGGGGATTATTGCTCAGTTTTCAGGAAATGATTCCAGCTGAGCCTACTGGCATTATAAACTGCTTGGATTCTCTACTGTCTCTGATGCTTGTTTGAATGAGGGGTGTTTCCCTCCCCAGGTTTCTGTAACAGTACATATTTCAAGTTATGAGAGCTGGGCTTAGTAACCAGAATCATAAATCTCCTCCTTCTGAAGATCCATGTTTCTCTTGAAAACAGGAAATGAAGTGGGTTGCCACTTTCTTTGAAGATGAAAAATGGTGACCAAAAAGAAATAGCATGAAATCCTTACATGATTTCCTGATAGAGTCGATAAGATGTATTTCTTCACTGAAAACAACTTTCAGAGGGTTTCTGACTGCAGCAGGCTCAGAAAGCAGCAGCTGCACTGACCCTCTGGTGTCACTGACTGTCAGGCATCTGATCCAAATCACCTGATGCAGGCTTCCATAGGAACAGTTCACTAACAGCTAAACACTCTCTGAAGAGGAATAAGTAATAACATGTGAAGTGACAAAAAGCACCTACTGCATGAAAAAGAATCAAAATAACAAATCTGAGTCTTATGCTAGAAAGAT
The DNA here is from genome assembly GCF_033115175.1 of Lepus europaeus. NCBI lineage: Eukaryota > Metazoa > Chordata > Mammalia > Lagomorpha > Leporidae > Lepus > Lepus europaeus. Next base: position 32,608,654 of record NC_084851.1, on the reverse strand, counting down.
TTTTTATGTCATGGTTCTAAAATGAGAAAAGTTACAAAAATAGTTATAGAAATCATAAATTATTTATGTATTATTGATAACAATGATTATAACAACTGATATTCTGAATATCAGAATAAATATAGTAGAAGGATTAATTTACATGAAGGCGGTTTGAGTGATCTTCTGGGATGCTATTTTAAAAGAGTAAATTAAAAAAAATAGCCTCCAAAAGTAAAACTTGCATCAGGAAAAAAAGTGAGTGACTAGATGATATTTCTAGAGCTGGATCAAAGAACTCTGAAAATTCTGTGGCATAAAATGACTTGTTCTATGTTGAAAGCATTCACATGATATCCTCAGTGTCTGGATAATTTGGGATGAGTTAATTTTGCCCTTTACACACCCATCTGCTACCCAACCTGGAACTTGGATTTGAACTGGAGCAGATGCAGCAAGATCAGCTTTTTAATCCTCTGCTCACTACTCATCCTGAGTCTGGAGAGTTTTTGATGCTGGCTTACTGCTGCAGAAATGTTTCTACATGCTCCCCCTATTCCTTTTCTGTATCTGTGCTCAGTTGAGCAGTGATCTGCCTCTCAGTATCACCTTAGCTTGTGGTCTTTTCTCATTATGTGTATGCACTTGTATTTATCCCTTCTATTCATCTCCCATATTTATTTCATTGCCTTTCTGGAAAAAGAAAAACACCAAACAGTGATACAATAAACTATTAGGACTTGATAGTGCCTGATCATGACACAAGACAGTCTACTGTTACAAAATGAAGGCAACAAATAGAACTGTTGATTTATATGTCAGCAATTCAGAAGTGGTAAAATGTATAATTTCGGAAAATAAAAACTTTGGGGAAAATTTTCTCAACTATATCTGAAAATGAACCATGACATAAATTATTACAGTTGTATAACTCTGATGATTGTGTTCCTGAATTTTCCATGGGAATAATGAAAATTATACAGAAATAAAGAATACAAAACACTGTAGTATACTGCCATAGTACACTGTATATTCCTAGGAAATATGCTAAACTATATGAATTTACTGTTTAATGGAGATCCTCAGTTTGATTGTAGAGAGACAGGGAGAGAGAGAGAGAGAGAGAGAGAGAGAGAGAGAGAGAGAATATCTTTCTTCTGTAGGTTCACTCCCCAGATGGCGGCAATGATTGGCACTGAGCTAATCTAAAGCCAGGAACCAGGAGCTTCTTCTGGGTCTTCCACATGGGTGGTAGGGGGCTCAAGGACTTGGGCCATCTTCTGCTGCTTTCTAAGGCACATTAGCAGACAGCTGGACCAGAAATGGAGCATTCAGACGCAAAACAGCACCCACATGTGGTGCCCAAGTCACAAGGAACAGCTTTATGCACTATACCACAATGCTGGCCCTAAGATCCTCATTTTTAACTTTTCCACAAAGCAAATTAACTTCAAAGATTACTTGAGTGTTTAAATAAAAAATACGCTTAACAATGTAGCTTAATTTCTCTTAGACTTTTTAATAAGAATATCATTAATGAAAGTTTGAAGTTATTGATGAAACAGTTTACTGAAAACACCCTAATTTTTAAAAAATGCATAAAATCTGCCCATGAATAACTTTATAGTTGTCCACTTACCATTTCATCTCATTTCTAAAATATTATAGATATGTAAGTATTTTGATGAACTTGAAGTTACCACGCTATAATTAAATGAGCATAAAAATTCAAATCTGTACTTAAATTCTTTGACATTTCTTAACATTAGTGCATCCCATAGTGTAAGGTTCAACTCTTTCCAATTGTTGACATTTTATATTCAAAGGAGAGAATTGGCTCTCAGAAGAGGTTTTGGCTTTTTAATGAATATAAATTTGTAGAATGGACACCACCGTTTCAGGCTCCAGTGTTCAGAAGGCCTGGAAATTCTGGGCATGCTTACAGGGTCTGGTTTTCCAATTCTCTCAGTTATTAAGTTGATAGTTATACCATGTCAAAAATTGTCAAATGGTGAAACTTTGTTATTTTGACAAGGCTAAAAATTCTAGGAGTTTAGTAACTTCGTGAAGATTATTTTTCTCTAGATATATTGGAAATATGTAGTCCTTTGCATGTATTATCTGTTTGAAAGGAGTCTCTCTCTCTCTCTCTCTCTCTCTCTCTCTCTCTCTCTCTCTCTCTCTATCTCTTTAGTTTCCCAGATAACAGGGCAATACACTCTATTACTTTTGCTATTCTTTATTATCTGCACATTAAAGAAAGAGTGAAGAATGTCAGTATTACTGTTATGACATTGTTGTATGCAATTTATTTGTCATCAGAGTAGTTAAAAAACACTCTGAAGGTTTCCCACTATTTCAGATATGCAAAACACTTTATTAACTTATATTTATGTTTTCTTTATCTAGTTTTTAGCTGATTTTAACTCAAATGCGTATCATACTTCTGCTTTCAAGGAGAACCAATTTCTCTAATTGCTCTACTTTGGATAGCCTCTATAAAAGGGATGCAAATGTTTTGCAGGATTATTTCAGAAGCAAGTGATAAATGAGTATGAAGGAATGGTGTGAAATTTTCTCTTTTGCAAAACTGCTTTCTCTCTGTTAGCTAACCTATCTTAGTTCCAGCAAAAGGGCAGTGGTCAGAGGCCAGGTTCTGCTGCAGTGTGACACAGCTCTTAGCATGATTCCAACATGTGCTGTTTCTGGAGTGTGAGACCCTCTCTCTGTTCATGATAAGAACATATTTCTTCTGAGGATGACATAGCCAGCATGTAGAAAAATGGGCTCTTTTGCCTCATGTGCAAGCTCTCTGTATAAGAAATGCATTTGTAATATCACTCTCCAGAGCATCTGGATAGGTACAGATTTCACAATTGTTGAGAATAGGAGTTTAAAAATTAATGTACACTTTGAAAAACATAGGTGAAATAAAAACATATTTGTGCAGCATTGGATTTACATTTTACAAATTAGCTAACAATAATTAAATTTCAAAAAGCAGTTTATGTAGTTTGAAAAAATATGAAAACAATGGTGAGTAGAATGATATAGGTTTTAGGCTGGCACTGTGCCTCACTTGGCTAATCCTCCAGCTGTGGCACCAGCACTCGGGGTTCTAGTCCAGGTTGGGGCACCAGGTTCTAGTCCCGGTTCCAGTCCAGCTCTCTGCTGTGGCCCAGGAAGGCAGTGGAGGATGCCCCAAGTGCTTGGGCCCTGCACCCCATGGGAGACCAGGGTAAGCACTTGGCTCCTGCCTTCGGATCAGCGCGGTGCGCCAGCTGCAGTGCGCCGGCCGAGGCGGCTATTTGGAGGGTGAACCAATGGCAAAGGAAGACCTTTCTCTCTGTCTCTCTCTGTCCACTCTGCCTGTGGAAAAAAAGTAAATGTGGAACTTGTAGTGATGTGTCAAACTAGCATGGATGGAAAGGCAATAGCAACTATTCAAAGATCTTAAAATTCTGAATGTGGTGAGAACCCTAAGCAATAAATTAATAATGCAGCATCACACGTGTAATACAATGAATGTATTCATATAAAATACTTTCTCTTGAAATAAAATACAAAGCATAGACAATTACATATAAAAATAAACGATAGTAGATTTTAGGTTTAGGTTTTCGCAAACAAATCTATTATTCAAGGAATATGAGTTTCAGGCATTTCATAAGTACCACTTTAGGATATAGTCATTCTTCCCACCATACCTGCCCTCCCACCCACACTCCCACACCTCCTCCTCCACCCTTTCCCATTCCCAGTCCCATTCTCCACTAAGATTCATTTTCAATTTAAGGTGTTTTTAGAGCTTTGTCCTCATGTATGCCTGTTTTTGAATGTGAATCACATATAAGACTAATCTAAGACTACTTTAACCATATTGCCTGTTGCCCCACTCCATATTTTATTTCCTTTTTAAAAATTATTAATATATCCAACTAAAGTCTTGTGCATCATTGATTTATATTGATTTATATTCTGAACATTTATGGATTTTGACAATAAATTTTTGATGTACTTTTGTTTTAGACCCAGAATGGAGAGTTTAGAACAATGTGAGAGTAGAGAGAAGTTCAGAGCACTCTTCTGCTTTTCAGTTTTATCTTATTTGACTACCAATAAATAAAGTTTAAGCAAACATTTCTTCTAAAAATTTCTCTCTTAATGAGTATTAGAAATCATGGTTCAAACTATTTGCTAGTTAAATAACTTTATTTACCCACCTTGCAGAAATGAATGTGTATGTAATATTTTCATATATGGTTGGTTAATAGACTGTAATGTCATTCAAAAAGCTTAGTGACACCATTTTTCCCTTGTTTAAAAAATGAAATGCATAAAAAGTAAAGATAATTGTGTGAGTATGGATTGTCCATGTAAACATCTGTAAAGTTTATTTGAAATCCAAATGAGTGAGTTTTTCTCATTTGAAGTGCTTTGACATGTCTTTTTCCCCCACTTTCTATGACAAACCCGTGTACATCTTGTAGATTCCCTTGTCTTATGTTGTCAAATGAGGTCTGGGTTAGAATAGCACTTTTCTACATAGGATTCCAGATTTCAAGTGTATATGAAACTGCTTATGGGGATCCAGGTGCTTGGGTCAGAATTTGAAAAAACTTAATTAGAATAGGGCATGCAACTAAAATGTTAACATCATTGACATTAGCAGTACTGTTAAGTATTTTTGAGTCTTTTTGTTCCTTATTTTATTCTTATTGTCTTTTTGATGTTTTGAAAATTTAAAGCATGAAACAGTAAGACACTACAGACTGCTGCACATGGGATTTTATATATTGTTTATTTTACAATAAATCTCATGTCTGCAAACAGTGCTGGTATTTCTTTTGCTTTGTTTTTAAGTACAAATTTCATAAGGAGGTAACATCTGCCAATGGATGCATCTCAGCATAAACAGCAATCCAATTAGTAAAGTTGGGCACTCTGGGTTTATGTGTAAACCATGCCAGATATCTAATAGAGAATAAATGATAAAAATCTTAAAGATTTTATTTATTGTATTTGAGAGGTAGAGTTACAGACAGTGAGAGGGAAAGGCAGAGAGAAAGGTCTCCCTTCCATTGGTTCACCCCACAAATTGCCGTAATGGCCAGAGCTGTGCACATCAGAAGCCAGGAGCCAGGCATTTCTTCCTGCTTTCCCACATGGGTGCAGGGACCCAAGGACTTGGGCTATCTTCTACTGTTTCCCCAGGCTGTAACAGAGAGTTGGACTGGAAGAGGGGCAGCCAGGGCTAGAACCAACACCCATATGGGATGCCATGCCACAGGTGGAGGATTAACCTACTGCACCACAGCACCAGCCCTGGAATGATCAAACCCTTTAACTTCCACTCAGTTAAGTTTCTGAATTAAATTTTCCAAATCTGGATTGGCAATGTGGTATGATGATAAAGTTGCAACCTGTGGTGCCAGCATCCCACAGGGATGCTAGTTTGAATCCTAGCTTCTCCACTTTTGATACAGCTCCCTGCTAATTCACCTGGGAAAGCAGTGAAAGCTGCTCCAAATACTTGGACACCTGCATTCACATGGGAGACCCAAAAGAAGCTGCTGGCTCCTGGCATAAGATTGGCCTGTCTCAGGCCATTAAGGGGAGTGAACCAGGGGATGGAAGATATTCTCTCTCTCTCTCTCACTCAACTCTGCCTTTCAGATAAATAAATCTTTAAAAACAAAAATGTACAAAATTTAACAACTGCAGATGTGATAGTTTAATTCTTTTTAGTAAAATAATGTACAAACAGAAAAAGTAAGCTAAGAATTGCTTTGAATACTAGGTGATAAAAAAAGCATTGTGGGATACACAGAAGATTGCATAACTTATATGCACAAGGGCACATTGGACTATCTCATATGGGATGCTAGCACCGCAGGTGCCCCACAAAGCATTATTATAATAAATTTTTTGCCACAGTATCTTGGCTTTCCATGCCTGAAATACTTTCATGGGCTTTTTAGCCAGATTTGAATGCCTTAAGGGCTGATTCTGATGCCAAAGTGCTGTTTAGGACATCTGCCATACTATGAGTCTGCTGTCTATCCTGCTTCCAATGTAGTATCACTCTCTCCTTTTTAATTCTATCAGTTAGTTAGTATTAGCAGACACTAGTTTTGTTTGTGTGATCCCTTTGACTCTTAATCCTAGATAAACATTAGAGATCAATGCAAACATTTGTTTCTGTACCAGTACCATGCTGTTTGATTATAACTGCCCTATAGTATGTCTTGAAATCTTGTATTGTGATGCCTCTGGCTTTGTTTTTGTTGTACAAGATTGCTTTAGCTATTTGAGGTCTCCTGTACCTCCATAGGAATTTCAACATCATTTTTTCCAGGTCTGAGTAGAATGTCTTTGGTATTTTGATTGGTATCACATTGAATCTTTAAATTGCTTTTGGGAGAATGGACATTTTGATGATATTGATTCTTCCAATCCATGATCAGAGAAAATTTTCCATTTTTCTACTTCTTTCTTTAAGATTTTGTAATTCTCATCATAGAGATCTTTGACATCCTTGGATAAGTTTATTCCAAGGTATTTGATTATTTTTGTAGCTACTGTGAATGGACTTGAAAATAGAAGTTCTTCTTCAGCCGTGGCATTGCCTGTGTATACAAAGGCTCTTGATTTTTGTGCATTGACTTTATATTCTGCTACTTTGACAAACTCTTCTATGAATTCCAATTGACTCTTAGTGGAATTCTGCGGATTCCCTAAAGAATCGTATCATCTGCAAATAGGGATAGTTTGAGTTCTTCCTTCCCAATTGTACCCCTTTAATTCTTTTTTCTTGCTTAATGGCTCGAAAACTTCCAGTATTAAATTGAATAGCAATGGTGAGAGTGGGCATCCCTGTCTGGTACCAGATCTCAGTGGAAATGCTTCCAACTTTTACAAATTCAGTAGAGCACTGGCTATGGGTTTTTTCATAAATTGCGATTGTATTGATGAATGTTCTTTCTATACCCAATTTTCTTAGAGTTTTCATCATGAAAGAGTGTTGTATTTTATCAAATGCTTTCTCTGCATCTGTTGAGATAATCATATGGTTTTTCTTCTGCAGTTTGATAATGTGGTGTATCACATTGATTGATTTGCAAATGTTGAACCATTCCAGCATACCAGGGATAAATCACACTTGGTCTGGGTGGATGATCTTTCTGAGGTGTTGTTGCATTCTATTGGCCAGAATCTTATTGAAGATTTTTATGTCTGTTCATCAGGGGAATTGATCTGTAATAATCTTTCTTTGCTTCACATTTTTCAGGTTTAAGAATTAAGGTAATGCTGGCTTCATAGAATTTGGGAGGATTCTCTCTTTTTTCAATTGTTCTGAATAGTTTGAGAAGAACTGGAGCCAATTCTTCTTTAAATGTCTGGTAGAATTCAACAGTGAATCCATCTGGTCCTGGGCTTTTCTTTGTTGGGAGGGCCTTTATTACTGTTTCAATTTCTGTGTCAGTTATTGGTCTGTTTAGGTTTTCTATGTCTTCCTGGCTCAATTTAGGTAGGTTGTATGTGTCCAAGAATCTGTCCATTTCTGATAGATTTCCCTGTTTGCTGGCATACAAGTCCTTGTAGTAATTTCTGATGATTCTTTTTATTTCTGTGGTGTCTGTTGTTATGTTTCCTTTTTCATCTCTGATCCTATTGATTTGGGTCTTTTCTTTTTTTTTAGGTTTTCTATGTTTTTATGGTTCAATTTATGTAGTTTGTATGTTTCCAGTAATATTTCCATTTCTGATAGATTTCCCTGTTTGCTGACATACAACTCTTTGTAGTAATTTCTGATGTCTCTTATTTCTGAGGTGTCTGTTGTTACATTCCCATTGTCATCTCTGATTTTACTGATTTGGGTCTTTTCACAGGGAATGGGTATGTGCATCCAGTCAGCTACACCACCCCAGTGACTTCTGGCCCTGGGATGTTCAGAGGAAGATAGGAATGGTGAAAGAAGGTACAGGGCTGGGGAAGTACAGGAGCAAACTGGAAAGTAGAGTCTTCCTCACCAAGATAGATCCCAAAGTGAGGGCAAAGGGTCCATTGTAATCCTTAACTGGCTAGTGTTGCACAGTTGGAAATGGTCCCCAGTGTCGTTACTCGTAGGGTCCACAGTCAGGCATTCTTGGCCATCTGCCTGGTGCCCAGGTTCCCATGAGTACAGAGATCAGAGAGAGCCAGGGAGTCCAGAGGTCTTAGTTGGACAAGCCAACAACATAATAAGCCTTAATTTCTTCACCTGTGAAATGGGTCAGGATAGCCAACAAAGTCCCTGGGAAGTCATTTTGCTTCTGATCCACCTGCCTACCCATCTCCCCTCTCCATCCCTTTCCACATGGGCACTGACCCTTCAAGCCTACAACTCACTTTCCAGCTCATTAATAGCTCAGACTCATTGCAGCCCAGTTGCTCTCAAAGTTAGAAATTATTGAAAGCAAGGTCATAATTATTTTAAAAATAAACACCAACAACAAACATGAGATATCAGCTATATGTATACATTTTACCCCACCTCTTAGGTCCTAAACATCTTCATAACTGTTTCTAAAAGGCTCAGTTAAGATTCATGAGGGGCCAGCACCATGGCTCAATAGGCTAATCCTCCACCTGTGGCACCAGCACACAGGGTTCTAGTCCTGGTCAGGGTGCCGGATTCTGTCCTAGTTGCTCCTGTTCCAGTCCATCTCTCTGCTGTGGCCCCAGAGTGCAGTGGAGGATGGCCCAAGTGCTTGGGCCCTGCACCTGCATGGGAGACCAGGAGAAGCACCTGGCTCTTGGCTTCAGATCAGTGCAGCGCCAGCCATGGCAGCCATTTGGGGAGTGAACCAACGAAAGGAAGACCTTTCTCTCTCTCACTGTCTCACTTGATCTGTCAAATAAATTTTTAAAAAGTGAAAATAACTTTAAAGGAAGCATCCTAGAATCTAGAACTACATTTTATAAAATTTCTAAAGCCTTGAAGAGAATAGAGAAATGAAAGAACAAGTTGGGCTTAGAATAGAGAAATGAGGGAGCAAGTCCTAGGTCGCTTGCTGACAATAGCAATATCACATGAATACTTAGCAAACCGTTTCAACCATTAGATAACAACTTACAAAAACATTTACCAGAAGGTCCAATGCCTTCTATAAATTTTAAGAATCATGTATTTGCAAACACCTCTTAAATATCTAACATGGTGTAGTTTGTTTAGCCAGTAAACTTAAGCACAACCATCTAAAATGTTTTTAGTTTCTTTCTACCAACAAGTCTAAAACATATAATACACAGATTCAGGTCCCACAAATTAAAATGTATCTTTGATTGATTTTAGCAGCTTAAATTTATGGACAATCTTATCTATAAGCCATTTAAAATAAAACTCTTAATAAAATTTCCCCATGTGGACATACAATATGTGCACACATATAATATAGCATAATAGACCAATATAGCAATTTTAATAATAGCTTTTAAAATCTTTAACTCTTTTTGTAGATTGCCAATTGATTTGAATTGCTTTTTCTTTTTAGTAACCTCAGTTAACCATACTTTCTCTCAGTTGGTACTGTTAATACATTATTGGCTTCATCTGTTTACAGAGCCATCCCAAAGTACTGAATACAATAAAAGTGGCTGGAAAAAGTCCATAGGAACCTATAGGAGGACAGCTAAACACAGAACCAACAATGCTTCAGTTTTATGAGCAGCAAATCGTATATAACTGTGGATGACAAAAGACTTTAAGTCGCCATGTTTAAAATTATAAACTCATCAACCAACAAGAGGCACTTGCTTACTTCACAGTATTTTTGAAAGCACCTGTAGGATTTTACAAGTATTTAACCCTTTAAGCCGCTGGGGCTTTCTCATTAAGATAACTATCATGTCTAGTAACACAAGATCATTAGACTTTTTAATTCTCAAACATTTGTATTAATAACATTTTCCATTATAGAAACTTAAAGTCTGGTACCACATCACATCTTGACAGTCCTTCTAATATACTCCAAATAGACTGATTAGTTGGTGTCTCTATAAGATGAGAGACATAGGTCCTTCGATTTTTTCAGTTGGGCCCAAACTGGAAAAACCAAAGTCCAGGATTTACTGGAAATTTTAGAGACCAGATTGTTTGAAACTTTGATTTTTTGAATGCCTGTCAAGAATGCCAAGAAGGCTCAAAATCCAAAATATCTGGTTGAAATAAGATTTCTTAAAATCATGACATAACATAGACCAAATTTGATCATTGTTACAAGGTGATTATTCAAATTTTTGAAAAAAGCACATATTTAAATAACCCATAGCTCTTAATAAAAATTCAGCTGTTTTTGAACAATTAGAATTTAGCAGACATCAAGAGAACATAATAGATTACTTTAACACATTGCTTTAACAGAGCATCAGAGTTTAATTCTATGTCAAAGAGAAACTGAGCTTCCTGTGATCTTTTACTGTGAGGTTTCCTTCCTTTACCTTCTTTCATATTGGTGACCATGTTTCTGTGTTTCTATGTGTAAGACATCTTTAAGCATCTTTTGCAGGGCAGGATGAGTGGCAACAAATTCTTTCAGTTTCTGTTTGCTATGAAAAGTCTTAATTTCACCTTCATTCACAAATGAGAGCTTTGCAGGATATAGTAATCTGGGCTGGCAGTTTTTCTCTCTTAGTACGTGGGCTATGTCTCGCCATTCCCTTCTAGCTTGTAGGGTTTCTGATGAGAAGTCTGCTGTGAGTCTAATTGGAGATCCTCTAAGAGTAATCTGACGTTTCTCTCTTGCACATTTTAGGATCTTTTCTTTATGTTTCACTGTGGTGAGTTTGATTACAACATGTCGTGGTGAGGATCTCTTTTGGTCATGTTTATTAGGGGTTCTATAAGCTTCCTGTACTAAGATGCCTCTGTCCTTCTCCAAACCTGGGAAATTTTCTGCTAGTATCTCACTGAAAATGCCTTCTAATCCTTTCTCCCTCTCCGTGCCTTCAGGAACTCCTAGAACCCAAATGTTGGGTTTTTTAATAGTATCCTGTAGATTCCTGACAATATTTTTTAGATTTCTAATTTCTTCTTCTTTTCTTTGGTTTGCCTGTTTCCTTTCCTGTTCTCTGTCTTCTAAGTCTGATATTCTCTCTTCTGCTTTGCACAGCTGAACGTAATTGGAGGTAGTTAGCAGGCAAATGTTATACCCACAGGAGCCAGAGATTGGAAGCTCTTTCCCAAGGACCACACAGGGAATCTCTGCTGCCCTCAGTGTGGGCTCCAATTCTCCTGCAGTCTCCCACTGGGTTGCCAAGTTAGATGCTAATCTCCTGTTATTTCACCCCTCCCCACAGAGTCAGGTTTTTCTGCTAGGCTCAGGGCTGGTGCAGACCTGAGGTCGCCCTGCTTATGACGTATGTCCAAAATGGTGCCTGCTCTGTCTTGCTCGCCTTTGAGAGGTGAGCGGAGAGAGAGAAACTTGTGTCCGTATCAGTCATTTTTTTTATTTTTTTTCTCTCTCTTCTAGTTAGCCTGGTGAACTTTTCCCCACGGAGTTTCAAGCCTCATTCCCTCTAGCCTCCTCTTTCCGCTTGCCTGCTGGTATCTGGGGCTGTGGAGGTTCGGCTCACCTCGCATTCCAGTGCTGGTGCATTGAGTCTGCCGCTGGTGTCCTGAACTTGGGCTCCCACGCTCTCCATGCAGGTACACTGTGAATCACTAGTTCCAGAAGAGTTTCCTCTGCATTTTCATCCCCTACTCTTCCTTGCCCCTGCATTATCTCCACTTATATTAAACTTTCTCTCCCCCCGGACTAAGTGTGCTTCCTGCCTATTCCGCAATCTTGCTGCAAAACTACTACAGAACATGCCTGTGACTATAGACTTGTAGTTCAGGCCACCGAAGATTAGAGATGGGAAACGGGCACTCCCTTGACTTGCATCCTCTGGTCTGCTTGAACACAAACCAGGAGGAAAAGAAAGCTCGGCATCAGAAGCAATGGGTGGCAGGCCTATTAATGGCTGATCTGTACAGTGATCTGCCCTCAAGGAGACCCAACAGGCCAGTCCACTGCAGTGGCTTTCAATGTGGTAAGCCTGGGCTTCAGCAGAAGTCAGCTTGTGAAGAGCCCTGGCAGCTCTGCCAAGAGTTGGATCACTGGAAATGGACCTGCCCTGGAGTCGAAGGATGCCCAGGTCAGAGCCACAGATCTTATTGGCTCTAAGCTGAAAAGCCCTTCACTCAGCCCAACTTCCAAAGTGACCACTGCAGCTGAGGGGATTGCCAAGTAGGGTCAGCAACATTGCAGGCAGAACTGTAAATTTCTTGTTAGAGATCCCCCCTGCCTTTACCTGGCCAGCTCTCCTCCCAGGCCAGCCAAGTAATGAAAGTCAACAGAGTGCCTTCCCCTTGGAGGTTCACACCTCCCTTAGGATATACCCCATGTGAAGAGATAGATAGGTCTGGGCCTCTGAATTTACAAGGCCTAAAGCCCACCAGATTATTATCAAGCCCCTTCTATCAGGTTCTATTTGCCTCTCAATCAGAAAACTTAATTGTAGCTTAGACAGCACCTTTCTTAGCTCCTCTAATAATGACTCTGTCTTTTGTTCTAGACCCTGTCTAGCGCACTTGGGCCTCATTCCTTTGTAACCATAACCTCTACTCTACCACCAATGGCTCTACTCCCAACATGCGTGTACTGATGGTCCTCTTCCCCACTTAATGCTGTATAATTGTTCAAACCTGGTAAATGCCACTCTTAGGATCATTGGTTACTATCCTCACTCTGTCTTTTGTGACCTTGTCTAAATATGATCAGAGTCGGCAAACTTGGAAGGCTTCCATAGCCTTGGCAACTCATGACGACAGCCTAGGATGGTTACTGGTGCCATAAACTAGAGTGTCAATTTGTTGGGTCAACAACAGGAGTCTCTGTGCACTTGCTCCTCATGTAGGATCTCTGTCCTTAATGTGCTGTACATTGTGATTTAATGCTATAACTAGTACTCAAACAGGATGTTTCACTTTGTGTTTCTATGTGGGTGCAAACTGTTGAACTCTTTATACTAAATTGATCTTCTGTATATAAAGAGAATTGAAAATGAATCTTGATGCAAATGGAAGGGGAGAGGGAGCGGGAGAGGGGAGGGTTGCAGGTGGGAGGGAAGTTATGGAGGGGGGAAGCCATTGTAATCCATAAGCTGTACACTGGAAATTTATATTCATTAAATAAAAGTTAAAAAAAATTTCTAAAGCCAAAGGATAATTTATATTTTATAAATTATATTAAAAAGTAGATATGATGGCATTTGGTGAAAACATTAACTGCAACTAAATTGAGGTGAATGTAAAACCATAAAAAACAGTGAATGCATAAAAAGCAGCATTATACCTTCTGGAATAGTTTTATGATAAAGTGTAAAGGATAATATTGCAAATTTTCATTGATAACTTTGGAGTCATAAAAATCAAAGAAGGCAAACATTATTTTAGACAGATCAGAAATTTACAAAATTTGTGTAGGCTGATGACATCACAATGAAAATGGAAACCAAGATTGCCACTGGTCCACAATATCACTATTGTTTTACTAAGATGTTATTGATACACAGGTTACAGGAATAGATGCAAAACAAAACAATAATAAAAAGGATGCACATGTTATGAATCAGATGCAATGTGATTACTGCAAGAACCAAGAAGTGTTTTTTGAAAAGAACAATGGTATTACTAGAAGCAGACATGGGTAGTTTTCTGATAAGTATGCACATTAATATTGGAAAATATAAAAATATCTCAAAAACATAAAACAAAATACATACAGGATTTTACAACATATAAAGAATAAATTTAAATGTCTAGGGTTATACTATAGAAACTTTAAAATCAAAGGCAAAATTAGAGTTCTGTGAACATCCACAAAGAGTTACCTGGATAGAGTGAATGAACACAGTAGACTAACATCTCCATGAAGCTGTGCAAATGGGAGTTTCCAGGAAACCTACAAGATTTTTAGCTGATAACTTCACAATCAGAATGTTAGCAAAGCAATTCACAGTTTCATAGCTCTGGGTTGGTTTAGATTAAGATATTGCATATATGCACTAGTAATAGATATAATATCAACAAAGTGAGGATTTAAAAGGATATGCAGTTATGAAAAACTTGTTATTATTGTGAGAAAAAAGTTAATAATTGGGAGGGGAAATAATGAAAAGAGTAGATACAAGCAAATTGTCTGAAAACCACACAATTACAAATACATTGCAAATGAATATAAAAGGGGCTAGCACCATGGCTCACTTGGTTAGTCCTCTGCTTGTGGTGCTGGCATCCCATATGGACACTGGGTTCTAGTCTCTGTTGCTCCTCTTCTGGTCCAGCTATATGCTGTGGCCCAGGAAGGCAGTGGAGGATGGCCCCAGTGCTTGGGTTGCTACACCCACATAGGAGACCAGGAAAAAGCACCTGGCTCCTGGATTCAGAAAGGTGCAGTGCTGGCCATAGCAGCCATTTGGGGAATGAACCAGTGTAGGGAAGACCTTTCCCCCTTTTCTCTCTCTCATTGTCTATAACTCTGTCAAATAAATTTTTAAAAATTTATTAAAAAACAAATAAATATAAATGAAAAAAATTCTAGAGTTTTAGCAAATAAAGATCATGCCCCCTATTACAAAGTTAAAGATGTTTGGGATTCCTTTTTCCCATATTGGAGTACCTGACTTTAGTATGATCCATTCAGATAATGATCAACCTTACTGCTAATATACCTTGGAGGCACTAAGTACTTCATTTCCTGCCATCTATATGGGAGACTATGTAGAGTTCTGGTTACTGGCTTTGGACTGTCTCAGTACCAGTAGTTATGGAACTTAGGTGGGCAAACAAGTGGATGGAATATTTCTATCTATTCTAATCTCTCATTTTTGCACTCTGCCCTTAAAAATCTTTTTTTATATATTTTATTACTTACAACAGCTCAGGGAAACCATTTGGAATTTGTCTTCTTTTGTATTTGTTTATTTCAACATTATAATAGTTTTCAGTTGCATTTATTTTCTTGCAAAAGACAAGATGTCATTTTTTATGGCTGAGTAATATTCCAACACATAAATATTAACAGAGTACAAAAATATAATGTATATGAGTAAAATTGATATTTTGAGAATTTATTCTTTTTACAGACTTTGTCTCTACCATTGTGGAACAGTTTTTTTTTTTTTTTGTCTTACTATCTGTTGAATTCTTTACTTAATAGGGGGTTAATGTAACTAGTATAGTATAAACTAAAAATATGTCATTGTAAAGTTAAAATAAAGAATAAGAAATGGGCTGGCACTGTAGCCCACTAAGCTAATCCTCCTCCTGTAGTGCCAGCACTCTTAGTAATAGTCCCGGTTGGGGCTCTGGTTCTGTCCCAGTTGCTCCTCTTCCAGTCCCGCTGTCTGCTGTGGCCTAGGAGTGCAGTGGAGGATGGCCCAAGTGCTTGGGCCCTGCACCCATATGGGAGACCAGGAGGAATCACCTGCCTCCTGGCTTTGGAGTGGCACAGCACACCTGCCATAGCAGCCATTTGGGGGGTGAACCAACGGAAGGAGGACCTTTCTCCCTGACTCTCTCTCTCTCACTAACTCTGCCTGTCAAAAAAAAAAAGAATAAGAATAAGAAATGAAAAAGGAAGGAGGTTAAGAATGTGGGCAGGAGGGAGGGTTAGGGTGGGAAATATCACTATGCTCTTAAATAAAGTCATTTGTCCACCTTATATAAGTAAATATAATAATAAGCTAAAACAAGATCAATAACATAGATATTTTAAAAATTTGTTTCCATTATCCAGAACTGTCACACAATTTCAAAATTAAAAGGTAAACAAATTCTCATAAAATTCATCAGCAAAATCTGCAACATATGTTATCTGGAAAGAGTGAATGATCAGGTCTTGTCTAAATTTTATCTGGACAATTGCATTCATAAAATTTGCAAAGATAGGGTTACATAATTTCAGGGGGGTTATGACATATTATAAGGAAAAAGCCAACAGTTGTTTGGCAGCATCACAATACCCGGATTAGCTTAAACTAGATATTACGATACACAAAAGTGGTTATAATTTCAAAGGCAGAAACAAAATGGTAAGTGGATGAAATGGTTGATATACATATTGTGATTACTGTGAAAAAATAAGAGGCTTGTTAAAGGCAAGAGATGAGTAACAAGCCAGTTTCAGATAAACTGCTGAAAAATAGTCAGTTATAACTACATTATATATAGGAAGCATAAATCAAGGATATGTTATGAAATCAAGGACATTGATGAAATAAAAACATCTATAATTACTGAGGAGAAATTAATAATTTGGGGGATTCATAATTGTAAGAAAAGGATATATAAGAGATGTTAATGTGAAATAGGCCAATAAAAGTACACTTTAAAATGAAATAAAAAAATTGAGGAAAACTAAACCAAAGATCATATGACTTACCACAATGCTATTAAAGAAGAATATATCTAGAATTATTATGTTGAAATTTTCAAAAATCAAAAATAAATGAAAATTATCAAAAACTCAGAAAAATTTTCAAAATTATTATGCAGAAAGAATGACCAGATGAGCCTTAGATGTCTGAAAATATTTTGATGCTGTTGATGAACTCATAATTAAAATAACCAACAAGATGGTCATACATTCACAGTGTTAGTACTGGCCCACCAAGCAGTATAAAAGAGATATATAAGTACTTGGTATAAATTCAAATACAAAACTAAGGAATAAATATAGATGTATAATAAAATACATTGTGATTACAATGAGAAAAACTGATTACCTCTAATAAAATATTGACATGTAGATTTAAAAGAAAACTAGGTTATTATAATTACAATAAACAATAATAAACATTTACCATGAAATGTAAATAAAACAACCAGGTGCTAGAATAAAAAGATAACCATATCTAGAGACAATCTATTGACATGCTAAAAAATGTCAAAGTTAATCTCATAGTTTCAGAAATATTCACAATTGCTGAGAAATATGATACCCTAAAAAGGGGTAATGACGATATTTACCTAAAATATATTTGAAAACTATGCATGAATGTTCCCAGAACTTACACAACTTTGTGCCAATTAATAATTCATAATGAAAAGTGAAGCAAGATGGCCTGACGTTAACATACCCACAGTTGCATAGAAACAATTTTAGGAGATGACAGTTAAAAACTCAAGCACAAAAATATTAAATAAGGAAGTAGATGTTATGAAATCAAAAATACAATGAGAAACAATGGATAATTTGACAAAATTAATAGAGCAATAAGTAGTTATAAGGGAACTGGCTGGAAACAATATAACTACAATTGCCTTATAAGGGAAAATGAAGGAAAATTTTTCTATGAAATGTTAAATCAAAGATCAAACCTGTTAGTATAATAATCTTAAAGAAGCCAGTATCTGGATCTATTCTGCAGAAACTTTCATTCATTGATGGCAAATGTAGTCTCCTAGAAATTCAGATAAGTTAAAATGTATTATATAGAATGTGTGAAATATCAGGCAGGCCTATGATGCCTCGGGGATATAAGTACATGTTGGTTGTCAGAACAACATAAAGAAATTCGATAGAATGCATGACCTCATAGTAAAAACTCAGTCAATTTGGCCACAGGTTTAAATAGTACAACTGACTTTATTATAGGATGTGATGGTAATCTAAAAGATAAGATAAAAAATAAGAAATGGATACTTATGAAGTAAACATATTGTGGTTAACTGAGTAGAAACTACTAGCTCAGTGGAGGAAATAGACTGAAAAAGAGACATAAGCAACATGGGTGAAAAATAAACCAATGAAATTCATTAAGAAGGGAAATTTAAAAACAACACTTACAACTACTTTAATTTTAGAAATTAAAGGAATATTTAGAATCCCATATATATCCATAAAAGGCAAGCAACATATTTCCTGGCCTGATAGTGAGGCCATATGGGGACTAAAACAGCAGATGGAAGATCTATTTCTCTCTGTGTCCTTTCTCCATAACTCTGCCTTAGAAATAAATCAAATAAATTTATTTTATAATTATAGCCAGTTCCAAGATTAATATTCAAAGGCAGTTATATTTTATTTACTATCAATGAATGAATTTTAAAACCAAACCAGTGCAATTACCAGTTGCAAAAAAATAGGCCTCTATGTGTGCTGAAAATACTGGCAAATATATCAAATAAAGTGCAATAAGTCGCAGATACCAATTTATGTATGAGAAAGTTCAATATTGCTAAAATGCCAATTTTTGCCTAAAGTAAACCAATTTACAGATCAAAAAAACTTCAATTGAAACTATGTAGAATTTAATGTGTGTGTGTATATTGACAGTATGATTCCAAAAACAATATAGAAAAATCCTAAAAAGCAAAAAAAAAAAAAAGTAAAACAATCAATCTGTAAGTGAAGCTGAATTTAAGGAAGACATATTTGATACTTGAAAACGTGAACTTCCTAAGAATATATCAAGAGAGATTGTGATGTTCTTCATGGATTCATAAACATTAACAATTAACACACTTTATTTCCTTGTAGACATTTCAAAATAGTTTATTGATATCTTAGGCCCTTCAGGATGAAGAATACCTTGGAAAGGGTAATTCAAACAGAAAGTTTTAACTTAATTCTAGGGGTTATAAAATCCAAGATTAAGGCACCAGCACATTTTATCTTTTGACAGCTCATTTTCTGCCTACTAGAAGTCTTTATGTGTCCTCCTATCATGGGAGTAGTCAGAATTTTTCAAGACACACCTTTCATAACATCAGATTCAGGACCTAATAGCCCCATAAAGACACAGCCTTTTCAATATTGGGTATTTCATATTGGGTATTGAGTTCCAATCTGACATTAAAGGCATACCCACCTTCAGATCAAAGCCAAAAAATAAAATGAAATCTAAGGAATTATATTGCGAGGCCGGCGCCATGGCTCACTTGGCTAATCCTCTGTCTGCAATGCCAGCATCCCATATGGGTGCCAGGTTCTAGTCCCAGTTGCTGCTCTTCCAGTACAGCTCTCTGCTCTGGCCCAGGAAGGCAGTGAAGGACCCGCATTGGAGACCAAGAAGAAGCACCTGACTCCTGGCTTCGGAGCGCTGGCTGTAGTGGCCATTTGGGGAGTGAACCAATGGAAGGAAGACATTTTTCTGTCTGTCTCTCTCTCTCTGTCTATAACTCTGTCAAAATAAAATTTAAAAAAAAATCATATTGCCTGGAAAAAAATAACAATGTAGTAGAACTCAGAGTTCTGGTTAATAGGACTGTTCAGAAATTCTGATATCAAAATATTTCACTATATTACTTCAAAGCTCCAAAGGCTATAAAGTTTGAGTATGCCATATTATTTACAAACCTTGAATCCATGCAAAGAGAATAGGGTATGGTTTTGCAAATTCACATGCATATATAGTTTCATAGGATGATATTGTAGGTGTTGACATTGCAGTGTAGCAAGTTAAGCTGTTCCTTCTGAGGTTAGCATCCCATATAAGAGTGCTAATTTGAGTTTACAGCTGCAGCATGATTATGATCCAGCTCTCTGTTAATATGATATGGTATGTGATCCCTTTGTTAATTTGAGAAACTCAAGTAAGTGTAGGAAATAATTCCTATAATGTTATTTTGATGAGATATAGTCCTCTTTGTTCACAAATGATTTTAAAATCATTTAAAAACAACAAAATTATCAGAGCATTGGTTTTAGGAGTATTACAATTCAGGCATAGAATCCTTGCACTAAGCTTTCAGCTAGCTCCTCTCCTTTGCTGCATTAAATTATGTTGCTAGGCTGGTGTTTTGGTACAGCAGGTTGTGCTGTAGCCTGCAATGCCAGCATCCTATGTGAGTGATGGTTTGTGTCCTGGATGCTCTGTTTGCAATCCAACTCCCAGATTATGTGCCTGTGAAAGAAGTGCAAGAAGTCCCAAGTTCATAGGTCCCTGTCACCCATGTGGGAGACTCAGAGCTCCTGGATACTGGCTTCAGTCTGGCCCGGTGCCAGTCCTTTTGCCATTTGGGGAATGAATAAATAGATGAATTATCTCTGTCTGTCACTCTGTATATCTCCACTTTTTGAAGAAATGTTTTTTTTTTAAATTGGATGAGAAACATTTCTTTTGAATTCACAGTCAAAAATAAAGATAATTGTTGTAATATAAATCAAGGAAATGCCACATCATATAATAGTTTAAATTTCAAAATAGGAACCTTGTTATGAACATAGGCTTTGGGGTTTGTAAGGACTTTCTGAGGCACTGAGCATGGGGGTGTCAGGGATTTGAGATATGAGAAGTTCAGGTGTTCAGGAGTGCTTTATGTGCACAGTAGGGAATCTAATGCTATGTTAGGGCATGCATTCAAACAGGCTAGCTCCTTGTAATGAGGAAGAAGAAACATTTTCCATATTTGGACTAAATAGGAACATTCCCATTCCCCCATCACCAGATTCCTAACTTATGGGTTCCCTAGCCCTACATTACCCTCTCTGAGACCATCAGCCAAATCCTGTTGGAAAGTTTGGGGCAATGGTTGCTCCATTTCCTTTTGAAGTTCTGTGATGATGACAATAGATTGTGGGCCCAGATTCACAACATCTATTCAGTGGACTTCAAGAGAACTGGAGGAGATTCATGGAAGGTTGTATTTGCAGAACCATCTCTAGCGTGATGGCATTGCTTTTGTGGGAGATAAAGACAATGAATTCCTTAAGGATACATGACCAGGAAAATGAGAACTATAATAGGAATAAAAAGGCCCCATGAGATTCCAAATTAACCGTTTAAGTGCCTATAACAGAGTCCTCCACCTAGTGTCATAATTGAGATTTTTGTTCAAATAAATATACACCTTAATGAGTTTTAAGCTTTTTGAGATGTTTTCTACCTTTTGAGAGTTATTTATCCAAAGGCAACACATTTTCTTGAACAAGGCAAAAGTACCTCACCTGCCTTAGCTTATAGTGTTGAGGGCACAGCAATTTTTTTTTTCAGATGTATTAATTTATTTATTTGAATGTTGGAGTTACACAGAGAGAGAAGGAGAGGCAGAAGCAGAGAGAGAAAGAGAGAGAGAAAGGTCTTTCATCTGCTGGTTCACTCCCTAATTGATCGCGATGGCCAGAGCTGTGCCGATACAAAGCCAGGAGCCAGGAGCTTCTTCCAGGTCTTCACATGGTTGCAGGGCCCCAAGGGCTTGGGCCATCTTCTACTGCTTTCCCAGACCACAGCAGAGAGCAGAATTGGAAGTGGAGCAGACGGGACTCAAACTGGCAGAGGATACAGCAATTTTACAAAACTACCTTTACCAGTGATTTGAGACTTTTTTGTGGTGCCTTGATTTCCTTGACCATAATCTCCTAGGATGCCTAGAATTCTAAGGAGAAATGTCAGCCAGAAATATCCTTGAAGCATTTCTCTTTTTGAGTTTATATTGATACTATTATATCCTTGCTTTAAAATTAAGTAGAATAAATTATTTTGGATTTATGTTTTTGCCACTTATATGTATTTATTTGTAAATTAAATTGACAAATTTCATTTTAGAACTTTTAGAAGTATTTAATAGTATTTTAGAATTATTTTGCAAAATAAATCCTTTGCTTGAAAGTTAATAAATTCTATAAACTTACAAATTTATACACAGAAAAATTATAATATTATATATAAGATTATATGTGAATGACTTTTTCATTTTTATTTTGTCTTTGAATTATTATCTATATATATCATCATTCTCTCATTTTATGCCATCTCTAGGACAAGACCAATCTTTTTCTCCAAAATTATTTGAAATGCAGTGGCACAAAGGGAGACACATACACACACACCTTAGAGAGAGAGAGAGAGAGAGAGAGAGAGAGAGAGAGAGAGAGAGAGAGAGAGAGATTTCATCAACTGGTTCAGCACACAAATGAATGCAATGACTGACTCAGTCAGACCAGTTCCAGGAGCCTGGGAACACATCTGGGCCTCCTCTGTAGGTGTCAGTAGTCCAAGCATTTTGGTCATCTTCTTTTTCCCTCATTACCAGGGAGCTTGATTGGAAACAGGTCTGACAGAACTGGAACATGTACTCTGATATGGACTATTGGCAATGCAAATGACAGCTTAGTCCACAGTGCCAAAATGCAAGTGTGGCATAGTTTTCTTTTAATTCTTTTCTACTGACTTCTTTTCTTTTTAAATAGTAAACAAAATTTCATGTATTTCATATATACAGATATAGGAACATAGCAATACTTCTCACCCTCCCAACCCTCCTCCATGCTCCCTCCATTCTTCCTCCTCTCTTTTTTATTGGTTTAATTTTAACTGAGAGATTGACAATGACCTGTCCATTCTAGAAATTGTCTAGCTAATTTTCTATTCATAAACTTTCATATGCACTTAGAATCTGTTTACATGCTCATTTTCAGATGACCTTTGCTTGTTTTTGAGGAATTTTGATGTAACTAAGTTTTTTTTTTGAAATCCCACAACTTGCAATTTTCAATGCAAGTGTCTTTATTTTAAGTTTAGTATTCACCAGGAATGATCCTATAAGAGAGTTAGAGTGGTTTTGCTTATATTCTTTGTGTGTGTCAATTTGATCAATAATTCTAACCATTCCCCATATAATTGTTTCTCAGTGTTATTACTCTTACGATTTTTACCCAGTTGTACTCACAGAAATACCAGGATCATTTTATATTGTTATGTGCATTCTATTTGTAATTCTAATTAGCCTCTCACTTTGTTGCATTCCAATGTAAATAAAAATTAAACTTTTGCAAAACATGATTAGTTTTTTTTACCATTTTCATTCTTGTTAATAATGTCAATAAAAATCTGTAAATGAACTAATAAAGTTTTAGATACACATTTTCTGAAAGTTGGATATAGGATTCATTCATACTTTCAATGATATATGTTCTTCTTATTTCATTTTTTTATTTGTAGACACCAAATTGAAATTGGTATTTAATTTTTCTTTTTTTGTTAAGATTTATTTATTTATTTGAAAGTCAGATTTACATAGAGAGGAGAGGCAGAGAGAAAGAGAGAGAGAGAAAGAAAGAGAGAGGTCTTCCTTCTCTTCTGTCTGCTGGTTCACTCTTTAATTGGCCATCACACCTGGAAAAATTAGTATTGAATTTTTCAATACATTAAATTTATTTATTTTTGGCATACATTTACTTATTTATTTTTAATACATTAAATTTATACACTGATATGTTTAATTTATTCTAGCAAGTTGCAAGAATGGTTCTCAATTTATGTTCCTATAGCTTTCTATGCTTTGTAAATGAAATTTCAGGGGGTTTTAAAAAAATATTTCCTTTATTTGTTTGGAATTCTTGGACACATCTGTAGACATTTCTCTGTTACTTATAGCAAGAACAATATAATATTTAATATATCTGAATCATTCTAGTTTGTGTTTGAGTTAATTTTCATGTATGACATGAATAATGAATAATCTGTCTCACTCCAATTCTGGCAGAGGGGACTTGGGCTGATTTTCATCTATGATTTTATATGAGATTATCAATGACATGGTAACTATGGATGTTATGCATATTATCTTCTCATTCATCACTTTGCAGAAGTCACTAGGTCCTACTGTCATAATGTATATTGCAGCATCACATATATACCATATTTACACACTATATATTATTTATTATTTATAATACATATTATGTATATATTACATATTTATCCTAGCCATGCAAACACATGATTCTGTCATTTTCATTGTGATGTCATGAAATTGCTCAATTTCCATAAGATACACTATCAACTTCCATGTACTTTGTTTCTCAGAACTGTGCTTGAGCAGTCTCATGTCCTGTTTCTAATTATTTTTTTCTTTGAAGCTTTAAAAGCTAACTTTTGGAATTTTCCAAATGGTAAATTCAGACCTTTTTAGATTATGAGTATTATTTTAAGCTGTGTGATGCTTTCCTTATCTCAGGTCTTCTAATCTTTCTGTATTTTTTAATGTAAATTTGTAGTTATTTTTCCCATGTCTTCTAAATATGCTAGATTTAATTTTTATTACTACAATATTGTTCATTTCTATTTCCAGAAATCATAATATTTTGTGCATTATAATTCAACACATTAGTGTGACTTTCATTTTATTTTTGAATTTATTCTAATAAACATCCTTTTTTTATATTTATTAACAGCATGGCTTATGCCAATCTTAGGACAAGTTACCTGTGGCCATGTTGGTGTACTTTATCTCTCTAATGTTATCAACTTTCTCTATATTCTGCCACTTATATTACAGTGTTCAAGATCAACATTGCACAGAGTCATCTAGCATCAGTGTCATCTTTCTCCTTTGCAGGTCATATAGATATTATGATTGTGGACTCTTGGATCTCTACATTGACCTTTGATTTTGGAAGCTATATAACAAGTTTTATTTGTGTTATATTTCAAATATATTCTGTTAATGTAGTTAAAGTATTTTTTATTTAAGCTGTCGGCCAACTGTATTTTCTTTTGTAATTACATGAGTAAGTCTCTTTATCACAAAATTCATGAATACTTTGTCACTTATGCTCTTGCTACAAGAGTATTCACTTCCACTCAATATCAAAATGCATGTATAGTCCTGAAAATACTTGTCTTCCTAGTCAGCATGCTTATGTTGAAGTTATAAAATTTCCCATATTTCTTTCAGTTGTCTAACTCCTTCCATGATTGCTGCTTTGGAAAATTGTGCAACAATGGAGATTTTGAGATGTTCAATTTTGTGCATTCTCTCTCTCTCTCTCTCTCTCTCTCTCTCTCTCTATATATATATATATATGTATATATATATATGTATATATACATATATACACATATATATGCATATACATATATATACATACACATATATGTATATATACATATAATTTTATATTTATATAATATATACATATTGTATAATATATACATATATACAAACATGTATGTATATAAGTGTATAATATAGGTATATTATATATACATATATATTTATATATACATAATATGCACTTTACACTTTTTTGAAGATTTATTTATTTGAAAGATTGAGTTACACAGAGGAAGAGAGAGAGAGACAGAGAGAGAGAGAGTCTTCCATCTGCCGGTTCACTTCCCAGTTGGCATTAATGGCCATAGAGCCAGGAACTTCTTCCAGGTCTCCCATGCATGTGCAGGGGCCAAGGCTTTGGGCCATCTTCTATTGCTTTCTTAGGCCATAGCAGAGAGCTAGATTGGAAGTGGAGCAGCCAAGATTCAAATGAGCAGTGGCTTTACCTGCTATGCCACAGTGCAGGCCCCTTTACACTTTCGAGGACACATATTTGCTTCAAAGGTTGCTTTATTTTCAGATACTCTAAATTGGTCATTCATTTTAAAGTGTCCATACCTTAAATTGAGGTGCTCTTACCTTAGCTTCAAGATTAGTTATTTAAACTGGATAAGACTTTCTGGATTTAAGCACCTGCAATTTTTTGTATTTTTCAGTGTAGGTTTATGACTATTTTTACCTCTATCCATTATCTCTGCTTGTGAACCTATTTCTGCTTCTAATAAATTTTCCATTAGTAGACCAAACAGTCAAAATACAATGAATATTTTTTATGTTGTATTTGAGTTTGCTATTTCCATCTGAGTACGTGGAAAATAATCTAATTCATGCCAATTCTAGCACACAAAATTTCAGACTACTTTGCCTTGCCTGATTGTCGTTAAAGTATCATCTGTGTTGATTCTGGAAATGTCCAAGCAAATTTTATGTTGATAGTACCAAGCACTTTCTAGAGCTAATTCTTAGAATTAATGTATTTTAATGTCATTGAATTTGAATACAATTTTTCACTTTGGAAATTGAGGTTAACTTTGTTTGATCTTTGAATAATGTTAGTTGTTTTACTTGTGGATTTGCCTTTCTTTTTACATTGACATACTTTGAGTTTATTTTATAATCATAAGCTTAACATTGGCCAATTCCAGCCATGTGAATGTCATTGTGAGATCATCATCACTCCCAACATTACATTGGTGTCCTGGAAACTTTCCGGTACACGGTGTCTCAGAGTCATCTTAATCAGAAGTTATCATTCTCTCTCCTCAAGGTAATGCACACATGTACATATATTTGTAAAAATAATATACATAAAGCCATATGTGTGTATTTCTTAAATTTTATAGTACTCTGAATCATAGTGTTTTTGATGATTCAAATTTTCTTCTAGATCTAGATACTGGTACATGTTATGAGAATTTGACAATTATGTAAGGGCAAGGATCTTGACCTGGTTTTTAAACCTACAATTTAATTTCTGGTTTATTTAATTTTAGAGATTGTTAGGTGAACACAAGCAGGGTATGAGCTACAATATGATGTTTTATATGTTTTATTTACATTACTGTAATGACAAGGGATTGCCTTATTATGGGACTCTGAACTATACCATTCCAATGAAAAGTAAGTTATACAAATTTTGAATGTGTAGCTCTGGATATAAATATATTCACTTTTATGTTTTCTGGTTATTGGCATAGTTTTGTTTTATTTGCATACTTTTTTCTTATTTTCTATTTTTAATTTATATGTAATGGGTTATTATTTACAAAAATCCCTTATATGTGCTTGTCACATTTTTATTGTTATTTTCAAGTAACTGAATTCACAGTAATGCAATTATGATTTATATTGTAACAAGTATACCTCTTTTGCATATTTTGTCTTATCTTTGAGCTTATTAGTCTCACCTGTGTATATAAAAAGTAACCCAATGGAAGCCTATCCTAGGACTAAACCTATTAGTATGTTGCTTGGCTTTTAACATTGAAAGGCTATCAGCTTACTCAAAACTTTGTTAGTTTTCTTGGCCAGTGTTATTTTTATGGTTCATCAAAAGCACTTCTAGCCCATATTATTATTCTGCCTTTCCAGATTATATTTTTAATTTTTGCTGGTTTACATGAGTGTAAGTAAATCATTGGTTCTTGATTTATTCAAAGTGTAGATGTAAATATATGTTTCATTTAAGATTTTTTATATAAAAGGTATAGGGTTTTCATTCTCATTGCTTTTTATTTCAGTTCTCAAGTTAAGTGCACATTTAATAGATGTTGGTTCACCCAATTCTCTTGTATATGTTGTCATGCTATTATTGCTCCTGCATTATTGATCACTGCTACTTCCAGTAACAAGAATATAGGTGATATAAAAACATGCATTTCTAAGTTGTGCAGTGTTTTAGTTATTGTCTTTTAATTGATTATTATGACCTGTTTATATCATCAACACCCTATTACAAGCCAGGTCTACTACTATAGTTAGGCCATTTTTGCTGTTTTTTGTGACATCAACAAGGTAAAAATTATCTGAATTCTTTTGTATCTATTTCATGTTCCCAAATTTTCAAAGCCTTCTTGACCCACCATTCTCAATTTGCAGGGGGATTTTCTGGTCTTTCAGAGGACTGTAAATTTTTTAACTTCCCAAGTATATCTGTAAATAGAAATATCTTTCCTTGAGATTTGCATGATTTCTAAGATCTTTGTATTATTTTTATTCATTTATCCTTATTTCCCATGTGAAATGTACTTTATCAGATTTCCTTCAATTTTCTTATCACTTTGTTTTTCTTCCTACAAAATAACAGTTCTACTAACAGTAATCACCCTGGAATTTATACTCTAGTATTAGAAATATTTTAATCTTTGCTTTGGATTGGAATTTATGAATATTGCCCAATTATGTCATCAAATAATGTGCCAGTGGTAGCACTGTGAATATTTGAATAAATTTGTTCAATTTTTAATTCTGTTGTCAATTCCTTCAACATTCAGAAAGTAACTTACATACTTTTTATATTCAAAATTTCTCAGAGCCATCTACATCTGGGATATTGTTTTACTCTTTCAAGGACTTTTATTTTTTACTCTGTATGGATTTTTATGGAAAAATATATCCCATTGTTGTTGAAATTTTTAATAGTATACTTCTAAATTCAGGACTTGTTCCTTTAAGATCTTTTTGTAAACTTTTATTTAATGAATATAAATTTCCAAAGTACAGCTTATGGATTACAATGGCTTCCCCACCCCCATTACTTCCCTCCCACCCACAACCCTCCCCTTTCTCACTCCCTCTCCCCTTCCATTTACATCAAGATTCATTTTCAATTCTATTTATATACAGATCAGTTTAGTATATATATATATATATATATATATATATATATATATATATATATATATATATATATATACTAAATATATATATACTATATATACTAAATATATATATATAGTATATATATATATATTTTATTTATTTATTTATTTTATTTTTATTTTTATTTTATTTTATTTTTTCGACAGGCAGAGTGGACAGTAGAGGGAGCCAGAAAGAAAGGTCTTCCTTTTTGCCATTGGTTCACCCTCCAATGGCAGCCACGGTAGGCGCGCTGCGACCAGTGCACCACACTGTTCCAATGGCAGGAGCCAGGTGCTTATCCTGGTCTCCCATGGGGTGCAGGACCCAAGAACTTGGGCCATCCTCCACTGCACTCCCTGGCCACAGCAGAGAGCTGGCCTGGAAGAGGTGCAACTGGGACAGGATCACTGCCCCGACCTGGATTAGAACCCGGTGTGCCAGCGCTGCAAGGTGGAGGATTAGCCTGTTAAGCCACAGCGCCGGCCTAGTTTAGTATATATTAAGTAAAGATTTCAACAGTTTGCACCCACATAGCAACACAAAGTGAAAAAAAATACTGTTGGAGTACTAGTTATAGCATTAAATCAAAATGTACAGCACATTAAGGACAGAGATCCTACATGAGGAGTAAGTGCACAATGACATCTGTTGTTCACTTAACAAATTGACACTCTTGTTTATGACATCAGTAATCACCCTAGGCTCTTTTCATGAGTTGCCAAGGCTATGGAGGCCTTTTGAATTCACCAATTCCTTTACATAAACAGGTGTCCTATAATTAGGTACTTATACATTTATTATAGTCGCATTTTCCTGTTGAATTTATTCCTTAATCATTAGATAGTACACTTCTTTGTCATTTTTAACTTTTTATGTTAAAGTCTATTTTGTCTGATATTAGAATAGCTCTACCAACTCTTTTGGTTTCTGTTAGCATGCAATATCTTTCTCCATATTTTCACTTTCAGTCTGTATGTATCATCTTGGTGAGATATGTTTCTTCTAGGCAGTAAACTGGTTTTGTTTTTAATCCATTAAGTCAGTCTGTATCTTTCAACTGGAGAGTTGAGGCTA
Source organism: Lepus europaeus (assembly GCF_033115175.1). NCBI lineage: Eukaryota > Metazoa > Chordata > Mammalia > Lagomorpha > Leporidae > Lepus > Lepus europaeus. The sequence goes on along the minus strand of NC_084851.1, from coordinate 32,579,370 downwards.
TCTTCAGTCAAGGTAACTATTGACAGATAATGACTTGGCACTGCCATTTTCCCATAAATATTTATATTGTTTACTTTGGATTTCCTTTACTTTCATGGGGATATTTTCTGCCTTCATTTTCTTTCACAGTAATGACCATGTTTTTGTGTTTCTGTGTGTAGGACAGACTTGATCATCTTTTATTAAGGCTGGGCAAGTTGTGAGAAATTCTTTCAATTTCTGTTTGTTATGGAAGGTCTTTATGTCATCTTCATTCATAAGTAAGAGCTTTGAAGGGTACAATAGTCTTGGTTGACTTTTTTTTCTCTTAATACTTGGCATATATCTTGTCATTCTTTCTTGGGCTTTGGGGTTTTTGATGAAAAGCCAGCTATGAATTTAAGCTGAAGGTAATCTGGAGTTTCTATCATGTAAAATTTAGAATATTTATGTTTTACTATGGAGAGTTTTACTATAATGTGTCATGAAGATCTTTTCTTCTTTTGTCTATTAGAAGCTTTATGTGCTTCACATACTTGAATGCTACTTTCTTTCTCCAAATTAGGGAAGTTTTCTGTAATTATTTCTCTAAAAATGCCTTCTAAATCCATTCTCTTTCCACTGCTTCAGGAATACTTAAGAGCTGTATATTCGGTCATTTCATAGAATCTCATAAAACTCCACACTGTTTTTTAATTTTTCTAATTTATTTTCTTCTCTATTTTTTGTCTTACTATAAAAGTTCATTGAGTTGTCATCTAACATGTGTGTTATTTCTTCTGCCTCACTGAATCTGTTGTTAAGGCTTCCTACCATGTTTTTAATTTAAACTATTGATTCTTTATTTCTAATATATCATTTTGATTTCTCTTATAATATCAATTTCATCAGAAAATATTCATGTCATATATGGATTTCTTTAATTCATGGATTTGCTTCTGATTACTTCTAAGTAATCCTACAATCAATGTTTTGAATTCCATTTCAGGTATTTCTTCAATCTCTTCATCTTCATATTCTGGTATTGAAGTGTTGTGATCTTTTATGGGCAAGATGTTGTCTTCCCTATTCTTGTTTCCTGAATTGTTACATTTTTTAGGCAATTTTGGAGATACTTGATGTTTATTAGTTATATGTCCCTGTTATGGATTTTATCTTGGAATAAGTCTCTTTGGCTTAGTGGAGTATCTGCTCTTTTGGTGAATATCCAGAGATAGTTCTGTTTAGTGCTCCAAGTTGAAGGAAGTGTCCACATTGACACCCAATTTGTCTGTGTTAAATATCTTTTTTTATCAGAGGGGAGGTTTGATCAGCTCTATTAGTGTAGTTCACGCTCACCTCTTCTCCTTCGAAGAGACCAATGCTTAGGTGCTAGCCACAGTTGCTACACTATTCATCTATGCTGTTATAAGAACAGTACAAAGGATCTGTACAGTCCTTGGTGTGATCATGGATCCTGCAGCAGTGACCTTCACCAGGGAATCAGGGAGCCAAGAGCATGTGGAGCCATCTGCAATGACTGCCCAAAGACCAAGCCACACCCTGTGCCCTCCAATGCAGCCACAATGTTTTCACAGCCCCAGCAAACAGTTATGAGCATCAGCACCCTGTCAATTCTCCCAGCAGTCTTAAGTGATTCCTCTTAGCTGGTTGCTGGGCACATAGACACAAGCTGGTACAGCCATTACATATGCCCAAAATGGTGCCTGCTCTTTTTCAGCTAGTTACAGGATGCCAGTGCCTAGTGGACAGAGCAAGAGAAATGTGGTCATTTTTCCCCTCCAGGTTGGAAGGTACACTGTACCCCACAGGGCTCCAACCCAGATCAGACCAGGCTCTTCCCACAGCTTTATTGCCAATGGCTTGGGCTGCTGCAGTCTGGTCTTGCCTCACTTTCCAAACTGGTGCTGAGGCTTTTGGCTGCTGGATTCATGATTCATGTGCATCCACACACTCCACAGAGGTCCACAACGTCCCTCTAATTTGGTTCAAAGTCTCTTACCTGAGATTGCACTCTCTTTACTATTTTTCAACTGTCTTCCCCTAGACTAGAGCAGTAATCTCACTCCCTATTCCATCATCTTGGAATCCTCTTAATAAATATTTTTAATGGGGCCAGTGCTGTGGAATAGCAGATTAACCTGCCACCTGCAGTGCCAGCATCCCCTATGGGCACCGGTTTGTGTACTGGCTGCTCCACTCCAAATCTAGCCCTTTGCTATAGTCTGAGGAAGCAGTGGAAGATGGCCCAAGTCCTTGGGCCCCTGCACCCATTTGGGATATCTATAAGAAGCTCATGGATCCTGGCTTTGGATCAGATGAGCTCCAGCCATTCTAGCCAGTTGAGAAATGAACCAATTGATGGAAGACTTCTCTCTCTCTCTCTCTCTCTCTCTCTCTCCCTCTCCTTCTCTCTCTGTGTAACTCTTTAAAATAAATAAATAAATCTTTTAAAAAATTCATACCATAGCTCTGCATAGAATTATTACAAACTCATTAACATAACAAGAAGATGTTTAAAGGACTAAACAAGCGGAAGTAAGCATTCATAATGGAAAAGAAAAATTAACAATGTAGAGCTGATATTTTTGAAAAAAAATGAATGCGAAGTAATGCTATAAGATGTATCATTGAAATTAATAGAAAATACACAAATAAATAAAATTCTCCGAAGTGTGTACTAGAATTTGGTGTGAATATTGGTGGGATTCCAGATTGATGAAGATAGATTACAATAAATCTTATGGGAAATGAGCTTGTCACTATGGGGGGAGGAGGCGGGAGTGTTAATGCACACATCCAGGCAAGGTAACCAAACATAGAAGAACTTGAATAAATCACCAAATATTATATTTCAGTAAGAAAAATCCATTTAAAATGTGGCAGTAAGCCCAAGAAACTCAAAGCCAATACTGAAATATTTAAATACACAGAAGTTAACATATTAACACAAAATGCATTATAAGCAATGTTTTAAAAATTTCTGAGGTATGGGGGCTGGCATTGTGGCATAGTGAGATAAACTTCCTCCTAGGGTGCCAGCATCCCATATGGGTGCCACTTTGTGTCCCAGTTTTTTCTCTTGCAATCCAGCTCTCTGCTATGCCCAGAAAAGTAGTAGATGACCCAAGTTCATGGGCCTCTGTACCCACATGGAAGACCCAGGAGAAGCTCCTGGACCCAGCCTTCATATCATCCCAGCTCCAGCCTATGTGGCCATTTGGGACTGAACCAAAAGAAGGAAGACCTTCCTCTCTGTCTCTCCCTCTCTCTGTCTGTAACTCTATCTTTCAAATATATAAAAAAACTTTAAAAAAATTATAAGATATGAATCATAGGGTTTTTAATTTAGGTAATGTGTTTTTACTTTAGGTAATTACTCCATTGCATAATGAACTTCTACAAATCAATAGAACAAAACCTAATAACTAAACAAAAAATGGACAAAAATATGTATGGATTGTTTTTAAAAAAGGACAAGTGAGTTTAGATATATGAATAGAAATGCAACCTCATTGGCATAAATTAACAAAAACAACCCTGAAATCATCACTTTTACCTATCAGATTGGCAAGATTCCTAAAAGTCTGAGAAGGCTATATTGGCCAGGCTTACTGGAAAAACAAACCATCACATATATTACCAGAGAACTGGACCCAGATCCAATGATCATGACATCTACAAAAGGCAATAAGATGGGGCCAGTGCTGTGGCATAATAGGCTTAACCTCCACTTGAGGTGTCAGCATCCCATATGGGCACTAGTTCATGACCCAGATGCTCTTCTTTTGATCCACCTGTCTGCTTATGGCCTGGGAAAGCAGTGGAAGATGGTGGAAGTGCTTGGGGCTCAAGCACTCCGTCTACACATGTGGGAGACTCAGAAGATGCTCCAGGTTCCTGGCTTCAGTTCAGCCCTGCTCTGGTCATTGCTTCATTTGGGGAGTGAAGCAGCAGATGGAGGACTTCCCTTTGTGTCTCACCTTGCCTTTTGTAACTCTGCTACTCAAATAAATACATCTTTTTAAAAATATGACAATATTTATCAAAATTATGAGTTCTTATAGTCTTTAATTCAGCAATTCTAGTTGTAGTAGTTTAATCCAGATGTTTACCTTCACCTATGTGAATGAACATATTTCACTGATATCTATTACAGCATGTATTGCTACAAAAATAAAATTTGGAATAAGGAACCAGTTAAAAAAAACTAAGGAACATATGTATTATAAACCATGGGTCCCAAAATAATGGGGAACTGATTTAGGTAATGATATGATTGTCTCAGAGAGGAGGTACCATTCATGAGGAAGACACAATATAGCAATCAATTAATCTATAATGTATAATTTTAATGTAATTCTTTTATTTATTTATTTATTTATTTATTTATTTATTTATTTATTTATTTATTTATTTTGACAGGCAGAGTGGGTAGTGAGAGAGACAGAGAGAAAGGTCTTCCTTTGCCATTGGTTCACCCTCCAATGGCTGTCATGGCTGGTGTACAGCGGCTAGCAGACCGCACTGATCTGAAAACAGGAGCCAGGTGCTTCTCCTGTTCTCCCATTGGGTGCAGGGCCCAAGAACTTGGGCCATCCTCCACTGCACTCCCTGGCCACAGCAGAGAGCTGGCCTGGAAGAGGGACAACCGGGACAGAATCTGGCTCCCCAACTGGGACTAGAACCCCATGTGCCGGCGCCACAAGGTGGAGGATTAGCCTATTGAGCCGCGGCACCGGCCTAGTGTAATTCTTAATCTCAAAAAGATTTTTTAAAGATCTTGACAAGCTGAATACATGTGCAAAACTCCAGGATGAAAAGAATAAGGAGAGATGTACAGCCCTACAAACCTAGTTCTATTGTCACTCAAAAACTCGAGCCCTGTGGTATACTTCAGGGAATAAGAACTCTTTCTTAAGACAAAATAGGATATTGATAAATATTGGAATCCCCTGGCACGATTGTAAGTCCAACATTTAGGGCAAGTCCGATTGAGCATGTCCCAAATTGTACATCTCCTCCCTCTATTATTCCTACTGTTATATTTAACAAGGATCACTTTTCAGTTAAAATTTAAACACCTAAGAATAATTGTGTGTTAATTACAGAGTTCAACCAATAGTACTAGAACAAAACAGAAAAACACTTAATAGTCTGTGATTTTGGAACAAGCCAAGCTCATGGAGAGGCCTGGAGGTGCTGGGGATCAAACACAGGGCCTCCTGAATTTTAACCATCTGCTCTACTACTGAGCTACACCCCCAATGATATAAATCAAGTGTCCCAACTGGGACTAGAACCCGGTGTGCTGGTACCACAAGGCAGAGGATTAGCCTATTGAGCCATAGCCCAGGTACAAAGAGGGAGTTGGTACATTATAAAGAAGTTATTAATATTTCAGTGAGGATAGTGCCAAATTATATTTTGCTTGAATCTAAGTTTACAGATTTAATTTCAAGCTTACAAGAAAGATGAGATTAAATAAGTTAAATGAAACCATTAGGAAATACTCAGACAAAACTGAATACAATAGATTCTACAAAGGTATTGTTTTTTGCACTTTAAACAAACAGCTAAAACAACATCTTTTAAACAACTGGAAAGATCTAAAAGATACTTTTGATATAATAGCATATTTGGCAATTATTACTAGTTGTTTAGCTGTAATAATGGTATTGCATTTATGTAGGAGACTGTCCGTATTTTAAGTTGCATAATGAAATATTGAGGACTGAAATGTCATAATATCTGCAACTTACCTGAAATGAGTTCAACAAAATTTACATATGCACTTGCACACCCACTGGTGCAGAGCAAAATAATATAAATCACTAATTCTAGATTGCAGGTATGTAGAACATCACTGTATGATTTTGTTTCTTTCTGTATACTAAACTTTTCATAAAAATATTGGAAAATAAGATGGAAAACATTATATACTCAACAAATATTGTCAAAAAATCAACTCTTCTTATAAAAATATATTCTTGACATTTTAGGAGAAAACAAGAAAAAAGCATATGATATGTATAAAAATAAAAATTATCCTTTCTAAGATTAAGACAGAACTTCTTAAGGCACAGAATATAAGTCATGGGGCTGGTGCTGTGGCATAGCAAGCAAATCCACCACCTGCAGTGTCAGCATCCCATACGGTCACCAGTTTGAGTCACAGCTGCTCCACTTCTGATCCAGCTTTCTGCTATGTCCTAGGAAACAATGGAGGATGGTCCAAGTCCTTGGGCCCCTGTACCCACATGCAAGACCTAGAGGAAGCCCCTGGCTCCTGGCTTTGGATTGGTGCAGCTCTGGCTGTTGAGGCCAATTGGAGAGTGAACCAGATGATGGAAGACCTCTCTTTCTCTCTCTCTTCCTCTCTCTTTCTGTAACTCTGACTTTCAAAAAAATAAATAAATCTTAAAAAAGAATGTCATGAGAAAAAAGATGAATTTGATTTCAGTAAATTGAAAAAGAAGTAAATAAAAATACCAAAACAGGTAAAAGGAAAAATCAGGACTAGAAGATATAACCTAGAAAAATTAATATCTATAGGAACTAATAAACATCAGTGGAAAAGTAGAAAAAAAAACACATGAGATAATAGCAGAGAAACTCACCCTCAGAAAACAAGCTCAAAATCCCATAAATATATCTCAAGTTATGTGATTATGGTAGTATCAATAGAAATTTGACACTATCACACACAGATTGGCCAAGAATAGGAAAAAAAAAACATGATAGTAGTTCAAGGAGATTGAAATTCCTATATGATTTTGGTGAACTGGCTATTCTGAAAACAAATTTGACAGTTTCAGGAATGCTGAAAACTGGCATACCAAAGCACTTAGCAATTCCAATTCCATAAGAGTCCATTTATGACAAAAAAACTATTCTTTTTGTGCTATCTGTAACTACAAAAATTAAAAATCACTCCAAAGTCAATCAACAGAGATTAGGTAACAGAATACAGATCTATTCATATTATTGGATGTGAATACAGCAGTAAAAACAAAGAATACTCTTTTTGTAGCAACATGGAAAGTTTACAAAATGTATTTCTAACAAGCTGAGAAAAGACTAACAAAGTGCCATGGTATTCTTATTAACTGAAAAAAAAATGAAGAAATCCAAACTATATACCAGCCCTTCAATGTTCTATTGTAAAGGTACGGTAGGAAGCACAATAGTGACATCCAAAGAACCCTCCTTGCTGGTGTCCTCTCTAATCTTTTCCTACACACACCAAAGTTGCCTGGTGGAACCAACAGAATAGAGCCAAGGTTATTGAATATTTGGTTATAAAAACATGGTAGCTTCTGTCTTGGGTGCTCAGTTGCACTACTTCTCAGATTATTTGCTATGGGATTACCAAGTATCCTGTCTTGGTTGGAAAGTTGTGCTGATGTCCACATGATTAATGCAATGTTTCTGCCAACCAACAAGTTAGTGACTAGATGTGACCCCTGCAGACCTAGGGCCAGAGTCAGCCATCTCAGCTATTTATCCATCCTTGACCCTCAGAAACTGCATAGCTATGCTTTGGGGAAGATTGTTACACAGCAATGGATAACTAATACAAGGTACTTACACCAATTTGTAACATTAAACAGGCTCAGTAATTAAGAGAATATAAGTCCATTTCAGGATAAAGTGTAACTTTGGGGAAGGGGATGGTAGGCTTGTGTTATTTTTTTCAGAGTTATTTCTTTGAAATGGGGAGAGATACAGAGAGGGAGGGAGGGAAGGAGGGAGGGAGGGAGATAAGGAGAGAGAGAGAATGAGAGAGAGAGAGAATGAGAGAGAGAGAGAGAGAGAGAGAGAGAGAGAGAGAGAGAAAGTGTTCATCTTCTGGTTCACTTTACAGATGGCCATCACAGCCAGGACTGAGCCAGACTGAAGTCAGGAACTAGGAGTTTCATCCAGGTTTCCCACATGGGTGGCAGGTACCCAAACACTTGGACTATATTAACCTGCTTTCCCCAGGCCATCAGCAAGGAGCTGGATTTACTGGGCTTAAAGTAGAGCAGCTGGGATGCAAAAACAGCATCTATATGGGATGCTGGCATAGCAGGTGGTAGCTCTTGCCTGATACACCACAAGTCCCTGAGAAATTTTTGATTGAATACGAAAACATTCTGGTGCCAGCTCTGTGGTGTAGCAGGTAAGGCTACCACCTGTGGTGCCAGCATCCACAATGGGCTCTAGATCAAGTCCCAGCAGCTCCACTTCCAATCTAGCTCCGCACTAATGCACCTGAGAGAACAGCAGCAGATGGTCCAAGTACTTGAGCCACTGCACCATATTTGGGAGACCCAGAAGAAACACCTGGCTCCTGGCTTTGGATTGGCCCAGCTCTAGCTATTGTGACCATTTGAGGAGTGAACCAGTAGATGAAAAATGTCTCTCTTTTTTTCTCTCTTTCTCTCTCAATTCTGCCTTTCAAATAAGTAAATAACCTAAACAAAACAGAACATCTTAGCATTTGTTAAATCTGGGAGTCCCTTAAATGTGCTATGGTTTGTATGGTTGCCCCCCTATATCTATGGTTCCACATTTGTGCATTCAATCAATTGATGATATAAAAAAATTGTCTGTAGTGATGATATAAAAAAAAATTGTCTGTACTGGTGCCACAGCTCACTAGGCTAATCCTCCACCTGTGGCACTGGCACCCCAGGTTCTAGTCCTGGTTGGGGTACCGGATTCTGTCCTGGTTGCTCCTCTTCAGTCTAGCTCTCTGCTGTGGCCTGGGAAGGCAGTGGAGGATGGCCCAAGTATTTGGGACCTGCACCTGCATGGGAGACCAGGAGGAAGCACCTGGCTTCTGGCTTTGGATTGGCGTGGTGCATCAGCCACAGCATGCTGGTGGTAGTGGCCATTTGGAGGGTGAACCAATGGAAGAAAGACCTTTCTCTCTGTCTCTCTCACTCTCTCTCACTAACTCTGCCTGTCAAAAAAAGATGCTTATATAAGAGTACCTCACAAAGAATTCACGATGAGAAGCAGGAAATATCTGGGTCTTCTATTAGCAAAGTGCTGAGTGGATGCCATAACAACTGTTGCCATGGTAATAGCTACCTTCATAGTATTTAATGAGGAAATATAAGTTGTGGCAAAATTGCTTTAATTTTCAGATTCTATCAGTTCAAAATAACACATACACAATCAGGCAATAGAGCAGAATTTCTGGTCACAGAGTCCTACAGTGACACCCTAACAGTAGGAAGAGCTACACTACATCTGGAGATAACACTGACACAGCACAAAGAGGAAAACCAAGGCAGATGTTCAGGATTCCAAATCTGTTCAGCAATATAAAGCCAAATATGTCTGCATTGGTATTTAAGAATGTGCATCACTGCATATCTTCTATTTGTGGTGGTTTTGAAGATTTTATTTTCAGAGACTATGAATTGACCTAAAATGAGAGTACTTTTTAAAAGCTCATGGAAAGTAGAATTTAATGACAGATTTATTGTGCCAAAAATTTGAAATCCATGCATACAAGGGATCCTCAAATAAGTTTGTGGAAAACACATTTCACAATTCATTTTCCATGAACTCATAGCAGTACCTTCACATTCCAGATATAAATTGTCCTTTTGGTGTTGCTTTTCTTCCCTTTTCCAAAGTTTTCTTTTACTTTTTAGAAATGCCAGTGTGTCTTAATAAGATTGTGGGAGGTTGAATAATGGAAGGCAGATCAGAATTAGAAAGGTTGAGTTCTTAATGTCACATAGCACAGAAGGGTAATGATAACCTAGTAGATATTTTGTGAGCAAATACAAGAAAGTAGCTCCAATGTTCCAATCACAAAAATGCCAAGGAAGGGAAAATGTTGATAACCCTGGGTTGATCAGTGCATATTGTAATCATGATTAAAGTGTCACACTGTACCTCATGATTCACACAATTTTTGCTAATTTAAAATTGAGGATCACTCCCAAGCTAGTGCATTCACATCAAGTTCTCTTGTTAGGGCTCAATGCAGGAGTCACTCACCTGCGCAGAGACCTGCCCCCAAAACCCAACCTCTTCCAAGCTCAGTCAAAGATGACATGGATGGCCTACATCACTGTAGAACCTACCACCAATATGTCTGAAGAAAAGGACAACCCAAATAGGTAACATTCATAATTCAGGCCAGCCCTCATCATGGGCTGAATGTAGAGCTGTTGGTTGAAGAGAGATCATGAATCAGGCAATGTTACACAATAACTGAGGTCACAGCATGCTCAGTACTCTCAAAGGGATCAAGGGGACCTCAGAAAAGAATGAGGATGATATTATCCCCACTGTTAAGCAGGTAAGGAAAACACAAGGATCAACACCTTTGAATGGGACAGAAGCATAATGACATACATGGATCACATGTAGTTGTATATAGGTTGTGCCATTCATTCATCTCTTCAGCCATCAGTTCATCCATTGGTTCATCCATCTGTGTGTTCTTTCATCCATCCATCTATCCATCCCTCCATCCATCCCTCCATCCATCCATCCATCCATCCATCCATCCATCCATCCTCCCATCCACCCATCCTCCCATTCACCCACCCCTCTATCCACCTATTCATCCATCCATCCACCCACCCATTTATCCATTCATGCATCCATCTCTCAGTCCCTCCCTCCCTCCACCCATCAATCCATCCATCCACCCATATTCCAAGCAGTTATTTATCAAGCATTTAATGCAATGCAGATGCTTCCCTCAGTATCAGCAACAGTGGTGATTGTCACATGCTTCCTGCTCCCTTGAAGCTTCCCATCTCTGGGGGAGCCAGGTGTGTAAATCAAGAGTGATCAGTGCTAATGGGAACCAGCTGATTAGTCCCTCTGCTTTGGAGATCTTTCTTCACAGGACTCAGGAAGGTGTACCAGTTCCTTCCTCCTCACTCACTGGCTACTCACTCTCAGCATCTGTATTGGATCTATATTGCCTTCCTCATTGGCAAGCCTCACAGAATTCCAGGGCTCTGCCTCCTCCCAACCTTACCTCCCTAGGGACCTACCTCAGTGGGCCTTGTGGATCACACACACACACATACACACACACATGCCTCATTCTCTTGAATGGTCTAATTGCATAAGAAAACATAATTATCAAATATGACACACCTGATGATATGAATGAATCAAAGCTAAGCACAAGGGAAGTATGATTTTGTATCTTTCATTTTGTCCTTTCTCAGTGTACTCTGGGGAACTTGAAATGATAATTTCAGACTTGATATTTTGTATGTTGGGAAAGCTTCAGTCTTACTGATCTGAGTCAACTGTCTCCTTTAAACTCAAATAGAATAGACAAACCAGTGGTACTTTGACACAAAGGATATACATTTTTAGAAGATTTATTTATTTGAAAGGTCAAGTTACAGAGCAAACAGAGAGAGAGAGAGAGAGAGGGAGAGAGAGAGAATGTTTCCATCCCATGGTCCACTCCCCAAAAGGCCAGGGCTGGGCCAGGCTGAAGTCAGGATCCAGGAGTTTCTTCTGGATCTCCCACCTGTGTGAATGGGCCCAAGCACTTGGGCCGTCCTTTCTGCTTTCCCAGGCACATTGGCAGGTAGCTGGATCAGAAGTGGAACAAACCTGGCTCAAACAGATGCCCATATGGACTGTCTGTGTTGCAGGTGACAGCTTTACCCACTAAGCCACAATACCAGCCCCAGGATATTCATTTTTAAGATTGCATGGGAAGATATCAGAATTTCTGTGTGGGCTGGGGCTGGGTGCTACTTTTCTAATGAGTCCAGTGGCATCCAGATGGTGTGTGTTGGGAAAATAGTGTTGTAATTTCAGTGCCATTAAGTTGATTCTTTCACTTAAATCAATGCCCATTCTTATCTGCTGATACCCAATGAGTCACAGGTAAGGGCTCCTCCAGAAACTTCACTGCCTAGGAGCCAATGACTGACCACAATTGTAGCAAAAGGCTGACAGAAAATGACACCCTAGAACATCCCTGAGAGAATACACATGGAAGCTGTCAGCCCACGCATCTTCCCTAACTTCTCCTCAAGCCTCTCCCAGCAAGAAGAGGCCACATAGCAAACCAAGAAAATAGCAGCAAAAGGGAAAAATCATAAAAACTGAAATGTGAGCACAGCAAAGTCAACCCCAAATGCCCATGTTATCCCAAGTGAGGACTCCCACATGGGTGGTAGGAGCCCAAGTATTCAGGCCATCTTTACACTGCTTTCACACTCACAATAGCATGGAAATGGACCAATCTGGGCTCAAAAGTGTGCTCATTTCAGATGCTAGTTCCACAGGTAATAGCTTAACATACTATGCCACAATGCTGGGCCCACCATAGCACTTTCAGACTTTGGACATTTTGGGTCAGGACAACGGCAGCCTTTCTTGCTCCCCATGTTTCTGCTATGAGCTGTCATAAAGCAGCCACTGGGCACTTTCTTATCAGTCCTCTGAATTCTGCCATCCTCATGGAAAAACTTGCTTTTGTTGATCTTGCATAGGGTGAGGGGCTCTGAGTGGAGAAGTGTAAAGTAAATGTCCAAGCAGTCAAATATAATGTTTCTCTCACATTCAAGCAAACAGTTGTAGTACCGTGGTTGAAAATGGTTGGAACTGCTCTTTGTAAATTGCCTACCATACTCCAGGTATTTCACCCCAAAACTTCTCAACCAACCAGCTGTGAAAACAGGGAGGCTCCCAGAGGGCTCAAACCCCCTCCTCAGACCAAGAGCTATGGCATGGCAAAGACAAGACTGAATTTCAATTTCCAAGACCCCTAAGGTTATATTCTATCCAGTGTTCTTTGCTGTACCATTTTGCCTTGAACTGATTTGAAAGGTGGGATCACACTGGGAATAGATCAACCAGGTCCCTAAGGGGTACAATGTCCTCAACCATCCACGAATTTAATTCTATCTCAAAGCAAGGGTGTAAATAATTATTAGATTGTCTACTTGAATTTTGTATTCCATAATAGGAAAAAAAACTGTTTGACAGTAATAGGAGTTCAGGTACCAGCAGGGTACACAGAGAGATCATTTGCAGACCACTGAACACACAGTTTGGCTCTGCACACATGATCCAATGTTACCTGAGTATTCTGAGTACTCATCAGAGTCGTGAGCCAGGCCTTGTACCACAGCATCAAACACCTTCTGATGCCCCTGTTCATGATGGCATTGTATGAGTTATGTTAGAATGGGTGACATGTAAAGGGGAGACAGTCATGAGTGACAGGGCACTGCTTGTCCACTCATGGCTCCCTCTTGCTATCACTGAATATCTGCTGTGTATAATGCTAGAGCGGGTGATGTATGAGGTGGGAAGGCATGAGAGACCAGGGCACTGCACATTCATACAGAGCTACTGTGTGTCATCACTCCATATCTGGTATTTACAGACCCATGTTGCACCTTGATATCTAAAAGTCCTTTCATATCCTCAGAACATAGAACATTACATCTGCTAGGCCAAAACTCCCACTTCCCATATAAGGAAAAAGTCTCAGGAAAGGGAAGTTACATCACCTGAAATTGCAGCCATCTCAAGGCAGAGCTTTGTCCTTATTCAAAGTTGCCCAAATTCTTTCATCAAGAAATCTTTCCCAGGAGAGAGGGAAGACACTTGAGTATTCAGAATTAAAATAAAACATTACTAAGGCAAATTGTACACTCCTCATTATATCACTAGTTGTACCATTACCTCACTAGTGAAAATGAGGGGGAATTTTTTTAATAAGCATCACACATTCTGGGGCCAGTGCTGTGGTGCAGTGGATTAAAGCCCTGGCCTGAAGCACCAGCATACCATATGGGCACTGGTTCTAGTTCAGGCTGCTCCTATTCCAATCAGCTCTCTGCTGTGGCCTGGGAAAGTGGTAGAAGATGGCCCAAGTGCTTGGGCCCCTACACCCACATGGGAGACCAGGAAGAAGCTCCTGGTTCCTGGCTTCAGATCAGCATAGCTCTGGTTGTTGCAGCTTTCTGGGGAGTGAACCATTGGATGGAAGACCTCTCTATCTGTCTCTCCATCTTTCTGTAACTATGTATTTCAAATAAATAAAATAAATCTTAGAAAAATAAAAAAATAAACATCACACATTCTCCACAATAAGTAATTAGTTGAGGCAGATACATGTGGCACTGCCAGCCCTGTCCATACCTGCCACCCCCTGGGAAAAAAAAAGGAGAAAGGAGGTGAGTAGGCCTTCTGCAGACATGCCACATCTACCACCAGAGACAGAGCTCCCAGAAGGCCTGGAGTCCTGTGCAACTGGGTCCAGCTTCTCAGGAAAATCCATGAGTCCTATGATCAAAAATACCAATCAGGTCAAATTTATTTTATTTTTTTAACTTTTATTTAATGAATATAAATTTCCAAAGTACAGCTTATGGGTTACAATGGTTTCCCCCTCCCATAACTTCCCTCCTACCCACAACCCTCCCCTCTTCCGCTCCCTCTCACCTTCCATTCACATCAAGATTCATTTTCAATTCTCTATATACAGAAGATCAATTTAGTATATATTAAGTAAAGATTTCAATAGTTTGCACCCACATAGAAACACAAAGTGAAACATATGTTTGAGTACTAGTTATAGCATTAAATCAAAATGTACAGCACATTAAGGACAGAGATCCCACATGAGGAGCAAGAGCACAGTGACTCCTGTTGTTGACCCAACAAATTGACGCTCTAGGTTATGGCGCCAGTAACCATCCTAGGATGTTGTCATGAGCTGCCAAGGCTATGGAAGCCTTCCAAGTTCGCCAACTCTGATCATATTTAGACAAGGTCATAAAAGACAGGGTGAGGATAGTAACCAATGATCCTAAGAGTGGCATTAACCAGTCTGAACACTTATACAGCATTAAGTGGGGAAGAGGATCATCAGTACACACAGGTTGGGAGTAGAGCCATTGGAGGTAGAGTAGAGGTTATGAATATGAAGGAATGAGGCCCAAGTGCGATAAACAGGGTGTAGAACAAAGGACAGAGTCATTATTAGAGGAGCTAAGAAAGGTGCTGTCTAAGCTACAATTAAGTTTTCTGATTGAGAGGCAAATAGAACCTGACAGAAGGGGCTTGATAATAATCTGGTGGGCTTTAGGCCTTGTAAATTCAGAGACCCAGACCTATCTGTCTCTTCACATGGGGTACATCCTAAGGGAGGTGTGAACCTCCTAGGGGAAGGCAGTCTGCTGACTTTCATTACTTGGCTGGCCTGGGAGGAGAGCTGGCCAGGTAAAGGCAGGGGGCATCTCTAACAAGAAATTTACAGTTCTGCCTGCAATGTTGCTGACCCTACTTGGTGGTCACTTTGGAACCTGGGCTGAGTGAAGGGCTTTTCAGCTTAGAGCCATTAAGATCTGTGGCTCTGACCTGGGCATCCTTCGACTCCAGGGTAGGTTGATTTCCAGTGATCCAACTCTTGGCAGAGCTGCCAGGGCTCTTCACAAGCTGACTTCTGCTGAAGCCCAGGCTTCCACCTTGAAAGCCATGGCAGTGGACTAGCCTATTGTGTCTCCTTGAGGGCAGATCGCTGCACATATCAGCCATTAATAGGCCTGCCACCCATTGCTTCTGATGCCTAGCTTTCTTTTCCTCCTGGTTTGTGTTAAAGCAGACCAGAGGATGCAAGTCAAGGGAGTGTCCAAGTCCCATCTCTAATCTTTGGTGGCCTAAACTACAAGTCTATAGTCACAGGCATCTTCTGTAGTAGTTTTTCTAAGGTAGACAATGCCCATGAGGAACATTATATTCTCCCTTAAAAACTTTCTTTCCCTTTGGTCTGAAAGGGAGGTTTTTTCTACTTACTGTTTACTTCACTGATGGCAAAGTAAATCTAGCTATGAGATTATTATTTAAGCTCTTATTTTGGCTATGCTATTACAGAAAATGTTAGCCATCTCTTTTATAAGGTCAAAAGATTAAATTGTGCATCCTACAGATTCCTTCATAATAGAATTAGTTTCCTACCTTGAAGAGAATAGAGAAATGAAAGAACAAGTTGGACTTAGAATAGAGAAATGAGGGAGCAAGTCCTAGATCACTTGCTGACAATAAAAATATCACATGAATACTTAGCAAACCATTTCAACCATTAGATAACAACTTAAGAAAACATTTACCAGAAGGTCCAATGCCTTCTATTAATTTTAAGAATCATGTATTTGGAAACACCTCTTAAATATCTAACATGGTGCAGTTTATTTAGCCAGTAAACTTAAGCACAACCATATACAATGTTTTAGTTTATTTCTACCAACAAGTTTAAAACATATGATACAGAGATTCAGGTCACACAAATTAAAATGTATCTTTGATTAATTTTACCAGCTTAAATTTATGGACAATCTTATCTATGAGCCAATTAAATTAAAATTCTTAATAACATTTTGCCATGTGGACATACAATATGTACACACATATAACATAATAGACCAATATAGCAATTTTAATACTAGCTTTTGAAATCTTTAACTCTTTTTGTAGATTTCCAATTGATTTCAATTGCTTTTTGTTTTTAGTAACCTCAGTTAAGCATATTTTCTCTCAGTTGGTACTGTTTTTTTTTTAAATTAAACTTTTATTTAATGAATATAAATTTCCAAAATACAGCTTATGGGTTACAATGGCTTCCCCCTCCCAAAACTTCCATCCCACCCACAACCCTCCCCTTTCCCACTCCCTCTCCCCTTCCAATCACATCATGATTCATTTTCAATTCGCTTTATATACAGAAGATCAGTTTAGTATATATTAAGTAATGATTTCAACAGTTCGCCCCCATATAGCAACACAAAGTGAAAAAAAAATACTGTTGGAGTGCTAGTTATAACATTAGAGTGTACAGCACATTAAAGTCAGAGATCCTACATAATATTTTTCAGGTGGTACTCTTAATACATTATTGGCTTCATCTCTTTTACAGAACCATCCCAAAGTACTGAATACAATAGAAGTGGCTAGAAAAAGTCCATAGGAACCTATAGGAGGACAGCTAAACACAGAACCAACAACGCTTTAGTTTTATGAGCAGCAAATCCTATATAACTGTGGATGACAAAAGACTTCAAGTTGCCATTTTTAGAATTATAAACTCATCAACCAACATGAGGTACTTGCTTACTTCACAGTACTTTTGAAAGCACCTGCAGGATTTTACAAGTATTTAACTGTTTAGGCCTCTGGGGCTTTCTCATTAAGATAAGTATCATGTCTAGTAACACAAGGTCATTAGGCTTTTTAATTCTCAAACATTTGTATTAATAGCATTTTCCATTATAGAAACTTAAAATTTAGTACCACGTCACATCTTGACAGTACTTCTAATATAATCCAAATAGCCTGATTAGTTGGTGTCTCTATAAGATGAGAGACATAAGTCCTTTGATTTTTTCAGTTGGGCCTAAACTGGAAAAACCAAAGTCCAAGATTTACTGGAAATTTTAGAGTCCAGATTGTTTGGACCTTTGATTTTTTGAATGCCTGTCAAGAACACCAAGGAGGCTCAAAATCCAAAATATCTGGTTGAAATAAGATTCCTTAAAATCATGACATAACATAGACTAAATTTGATCATTGTTACAAGGTGATTATTCAAATCCTTGAAAATAAGCGCATGTTTAAATAAACCATAGCTCTTAATAAAAATTCAGTGTTTTGAATGATTAGAATTTAACAGACATCAAAGAACATAGTAGATTACTTTAACATATTGCTTTAACAGAGAATCAGATTTTAATTCTATGTCAAAGAGAAATTGAGCTTCCTGTGATCTTTTGCTCTGAGGTTTCCTTCCCTTACCTTCTTTCATATTGGTGACCATGTTTCTGTGTTTCTGTGTGTAACACATCTTTAAGCATCTTTTGTAGAACAGGATGAGTGGCAACAAATTCTTTCAATTTCTGTTTGCTATGAAAGGTCTTTATTTCACCTTCATTCACAAATGAGAGCTTTGCAGGATATAATATTCTGGGCTGACAGTTTTTCTCTCTTAGTACCTGGGCAATGTCTCACCATTCCCTTCTAGCTTTTAGGGTTTCTGATGAGAAGTCTGCTGTGAGTCTAATTGGAGACTCCCTGAGAGTAATCTGACGTTTCTCTCTTGAGCATTTTAGAATCTTTTCTTCATGTTTCATTGTGGTGAGTTTGATTACAACCTGTCATGGTGAGGATCACTTTTGGTCATGTTTATTAGGGGTTCTATAAGCTTCCTGTACTAAGATGCCTCTGTCCTTCTCCAAACCTGGGAAATTTTCTGCTAGTATCTCACTAAAAAGGCATTTTAATCCTTTCTCCCTCTCCATGCCTTCAGGAACTCCTCGAACCTGAATGTTAGGTTTTTTAATAGTATCCTCTAGACTTCTGACAATGTTTTTTAGATTTCTAATTTCCTCTTCTTTTCTTTGGTCTACCTGTTTCCTTTCCTGTTCTCTGTCTTCTAAGTCCATTATTCTCTCTTCTGCTTCACCCATTCTGTTTTTAAGGCTCTCTAATGTGTTTGTCATTTGATCTATTGAATTGTTCATTTCATTATGGTTTCTCATCACTATCACAGTTTCTTGTTCTACTAATTGTTTCATTTCATTTTGATTCCTCCTTAATATTCATTTTCATGAGACAGATTTTCTATCTTGTCCATTAAGGCTTTCTGTAGTTCAAGAGTTTGTTTTTGAGAACTTCTTAATGTTCTTATCAATTTTTTGAGATCCGCTTCTTGCATGTCTTCTATCTCATCATCTTCATAATCTTGAGTTGTGGTGTCTTTTTCATTTTGGGGCATCATAATGTCTTCCTTCTTCTTGTTACCTCGGTTTTTGCGTTTGTTGTTTGGCATGTTGGAGATATTTGGTTCTTCACTGTGGTACTTTTTCTTGTTATATTATGGCTCTAGGTTAAGTGGACTGTCTGCTTTCGATGGAGCCTTAGAGGCTTGAGATGAGTGTGGCCTGAGAGCTCTGTTTGGATCCTCAGGTTTGAGGGTGTGCCAAAGGTGACACTCCCAGGTTAGGCGTGGTAAATCTCTCTTTATTTCATTCTTTTTTTTTATTCAAAAGGGAAGTAATTCCACACAGCTGAATGTAATTGGAGGTAGTTAGCAGGTGAATGATATACCCAGGGGAGCCAAAGATCAGAAGCTCTTTCCCAAGGACCACACAGGGAATCTCTGCTGCCCTCAGTGTGGGCTCCAATTCTCCTGCAGTCTCCCACTAGGTTGCCAATATAGATCCTAATCTCCTGTTATTTCACCCCCCCGAGTCAGGTTTTTCTGCAAGGCTTAGGGCCGGTGCAGACTTGATGTTGCCCTGTTTATGACATATGTCCAAAGTGGCACCTGCTCTTTGTCTTGCTCACTTTTGAGAGGTGAGTGGAGAGAGAGAAACTTGTGTCCGTATCAGTCACTTTTTTTTCCTCTCTCTCTTCTAGTTAGCCTGGTGAACTTTTGTCCATGGGGTTTCAAACCTCATTCCCTCTAGTCTCTTCTTTCCACTTTCCCGCTGGTGTCAGGCTATTGAGGTTCGGCTCACCTCACTTTCCAGCGCTGGTGTGTTGATTCTGCTGCTGGTGTCCCTAACTTCAACTCCCATGCTCTCCACGCAGGTCCACTGTGTGTCACTATTTCCAGAAGCGTTTCCTCTGCTGTTTCTTCCCCTACTCTTCCTTGAACTTGCAGTATCTCCACTTTTATTGAACTGTCTCTTCCCAGACTATCAGTGTGCTCCCTACCTATTCCACCATCTTGCCACTCTCAGGCTCTCTTTCTCTCAGGTCAACTTTAAGAAAATGAAATGTTCCTAGTTTTCAATATTCTTTTCACATGTAAAATTATTCTCAGTTAAAAACACATAGATTCAAATTAAAACTTAGTCTGTTGATAAAAGAATTTTTATTTGTAAAAAATTGTATTTATTTATTTTAAATATACAGTTAGAGAGAAAGCAAAAGAGAGATAGAAGCCAGGGGCCTCAAATTCCACCTGAGTCTCCCAACTGGGTTTCAAAGAGCCAAGCACTTGAACCATTTTCTACTGCTTTCCCAGGCACATTAGAAGAGAGCTGAATTGGAATTGGAGCAGCCAGGACCAGAATCAGTACTCATACAGGATGCTGGTATTGCAGCAGGTAGCTTAATCCACCATACCACAGTGCTGAACATCATAAAATTATTTTTTTTAAATTGTATTTATTTGAAAGAAAGAGGTGCCAGCATCCCATATGGGAACCAGTTCTAGTCCCAGCTGTTCCTCTTTCCATCCAGCTCCCTGATGTGGCCTTGGAAAGCAGTGCAAGATGGCCCAAGTCCTTGAGCCCCTGCATCCACATGGGAAACCTGGAAGAAGCACCTGGCTGCAGGCTTTGGATTGAGCAGAGCTCTGGCCATTGCAGCCACTGGGGAATGAACCAATGGACAGAAGACCTTTTTCTCTGTCTCTCACTCTCACTCTCTGTAACTCTACCTCACAATTATGTAAATAAAAAATCTAAAAAATAAGGTGAGTAATTGCTGCTGTAGCCCATGCATATACCCTAGAGGATTTATCAGTGGAATAAATATGCAGCCCTCACTGATTTTAAGTCTGGCCTGGAGGGTTAGTAGCAAGTAGGGTCCTCTCATGTGGATCTGTGAAGTGAGGGCCCATTCTCCCTTCCTCTCACTCTATCAGGGCACCAGTCACAGCTTGCCAGCATGGAACATTGATTGACTTCTACCTCCAGGAAAGCCACAACTCTCTCATGTACAGGGTATCACACAAGGCTAAACTCCCTGACAGTGTGGGAATCCTGTGACTGTGTGATAGAGGGGCGGGGTGTGGATGGGTCCTTAGGCAATCATTGGGTCTGACTCCAGAGATCAAAGTTCCCTGAGTGCTGGGGTGGGTGATCTTGGAGGACTCCAAACTCACACTGAGGAGCACACAGATCCTTTGTGTAGTTCCTGTGCTTGAGTGGGTAGGGTATTCAGGCACTGTGGACTAACACTGTGCAGTTGGTTCACCTTGGCAAAGAAGGGTTGAGAAACACATCCTACCCTTGCTAATGGCAGATGAGATCACCATACCCACATGGGTGTCACTATGGATTCTTGCATCACACTTGAGAACTGACTGGAACTCTGACCAATCCAGCACAAACCTCTGGATATCAGCTGAAGGAGGAGATACTGCACTAAGCCATAGAGTCATATTTCAAATATAAAAGCCCTCAGATGATAAAACCAAGTATATCCACAAATATCTAAGAGATAAATGTAGAAATATAAGGAACATGATCAAGGAACTCAAAATGACTCCAGAAAAGTAAGAGAAAGTACTTCAATATTAGTATGTGAAGAAAAAAAGATTGATGAGATGCCTTAAAAGGAATTCAAAAGTATGATAAGACTACTCAAAAAAATGAAAAGCAAATACATTAGTTAAAGAAATTTATATATGGCATGGCTCAGAAACTGCTGTGGAAGACAGAGATAATAATGAAAAATCAAACAAAATTTTAGAAATGAAAAACTCAACATGTCAAATAAAAAATATAGTAGAAAGCCTTAAAAAGAGGCTCATGATAGAGAAGAAAAAATATATCAGCCACAATACAAATCTTTGGATCCATGTCAAACAAACAACAAGAAAAAGGAACTTAGAAAAAAAAAACAAAAGTAGTATTTCATATTTATGAGCTACTACCAAATGACCTGAATTTCTTAGAAATTCAGGAAGGTGCAAAGACATAATGGATTAGAAACTTATTCAATGAAAAATAGCAGAAAACTTCTCTAATTTGGAGAAAGATATGGCTATCCATGTGCATGAAGTACTCAGGACTTGTGTGTAATAAACATGATCAGAAAAGATCATCACCTTGACACATTTTAGTTAAACACTCACAAGTAAAACATTTAAAAAATCCTAAAATGTACAATAGTTAAACTCTAGATCTATTTTAAAGGATCACTAATTAGACTGACAGCTTATTTATCATCAGAAACCATACAGGCTAGGAAAGAATTACTATGTTTCTAAAGTTCTACTTATGAAATGCATGTAAATAAATTTAAAATAAAAAATTTGTCACCACCTTGCCAGTTTTACAAATGACACTCAAGAATGTGCTATTCACAGAAGCACAAGTAAAATAGTAATCATAAAAGAATGTGAATTCATAAAATTTCATAGTAAAAGTACCAAGGAAATCCAAAACAATCAATAGAAATATTTATGGAAAAATAGTAGGACCAACTCATTACTTGTCAATAGCAAGTCTAAATGTAACTAGACTAAACTCTCCAATTAAAAGATGCATACTGGCTGCATGGATTTTAAAAAAGCCCATCTATTTGAGCCTACAGGAAACATACAAACCACCCATACATAATTGAGGATTAATTTCCAACAATGAGTTCTGGGAATTCAATCTATAGCAGATCCTACTCAGTAGGATGTGCCTTTTCCATGTCCCTAAGGTTAGCATTCCTCTTATTGCCTCTTACCAGGGCCGCTAAACCATTGCCACTGATTTCATTAGTAGCTTACCTCACCTTAAGTATTGAACATTTAGTATCCCTCCTTCATCTCCACATCTAGTTATCTAGTCTCTGTGGGTTGGAACAACACAGTATTCATATCTTGTGTTCCTTCTCTTCCCTGCATCATCATTATTGATGAGAAACTGCAGCAAAGTAATTGCTCCTTTTAATGTTATTAAAAATCCTGTCTTGTAAACATTAGAAGCTATCTTATTAATTTCCTTTTCCATGTAACTACTTCCTGAAAAAACTAATGGAGTGTCTGGTAAAATTGTTAACAGTGATTGCACATGGATTCTTTTCTCAGAACTCTTTAGTTTCTATTCATCCCTATGTTTCATCTGCAATCCCTGCTCTGAAACTCGGTCATGGCTGGATCCATTCAATGACTAGACCACTTCAGTATATAAAGGAAGAGTGCTAACACTGTGATCCAGGAATATGTTTCATAACATCCATGAAATTATTATGCTTCATAACATGCATGAAATTCAAAGCAAAACTGCACATGTCTCTGTGTGTGTGTGTGCACAGGTCTTCATCTGCAGACAGGACACTTAGATTTCATTCAATTCCCCAAGACATTTTATTAGCTTCCTAACAGTTGCAATGGCAACTGACTACAAGCTTGATGCCTTAAAACAGCAAAATCATGAAATCAACACGTGCACAGGGCTCTCAGAAGGCCCTAACAAGAGGATTGTCCTTCTGCTGCCCCAGCTTCAGACAGCTGTCAGCATTCGTTCACTTGTGGAAGTGTCACGCCAATCTCTGCCTCCATTTGTATGTGACCTTTCTCTCTGTGTTTCAATATGAATTTCTGTCTCTTATAAACACACTCTCATTGAGATTAGGGACCATTTTAATCTAGTGTGATCTCATTTTGATCCTTATCTTAATTACATCTGCACAAATATGCTATTTGCAAATAAAGTCACCTTCTGAGTTTCTTTATAGACATGAATTTAGAAATGGTGTGAATTTCTACCCACTGCAGAGACATGACCCAAAATAGTTATGAATGAAATTAAGTGCAGCATAAAATCCTAAGCAATTATAATGGCAATCCAGGGTCCTCATACTCTGTGTCCACCTTACTATTTCTCTGAGCTGTGTATTTTGCTGCCACAGTTCACCCCACATGCCACTTACTCCTGGGTCCTGATCCACTGTACCAGTCTGCTTCCTAGTCACTATGGATTATTTCTACTGGTAGGTTTTTAATCTTCTGCCTCCCTCCCTTGGTATGCATACAATGCACAATTCAGACTTTTACCCTCAATATCCTTGTTCCATATTTTGACAACTAGAGAGCTTAGCCAGTCTTATGGGTGACTCTTATTTCCCTCAAATAATTCAGAAATTGAAATCTGCATCCCTAATCCAATCCATATTGTGTTGAAGAATTGACATTCACTGAAACTTCTTTAACTCCTTGAATGTGCTGTCTCGTGTACATACCACCTATGTACCTGTTACTATAAGTGTTAGACATCTAAATGGTAGTTATAGCTATAGTTATATATAGCTATTTAGTGTTATACAACTGAGTAGAAACATGAGCAGTTATTGCTTAAGAGGTATGGTACTATCACCTATGAGGTAGTTTTAACTGAGAGTTAACACAAGGTAAATAATTTTCCAGCATCACAAAGCTGAGAATCAGCAGATCGGTTCAAATCCAGATTCAACCAAGTTAACAGAATGTGCTCTTGACAATGAAGAATCATCTTAGCACATTCAAATAATAGAAAAGAAATTGTGGTTGTAGCAGGATAAAGTGGTAGGAGATGGAACTAAGTAGATGGGTATCTGATTAGTAGGACCTCATGTGCTTGAAAAACTAAATAATTCTGAGCATGATGGGACTACAATTGGGGAATGGAGAAAAACGGGATCATAGAAAACATGCTACATTTTTCAGTTGCAAAAAGTAAATTCACTTTCCATTCATTTAGTTATTCATTTAATAAATGATTATTTTCTGATGGACCTACAATGCACAGAGCACAGTTGTACATAAGAACCCTATCATAGGGCTGCCAGTCTTGCAAGCTCTGGGCATCAGTAAGGTGACCAAAATACCTTCCCTCCCCTACCACTATTGTCTGCAAAATTACCTGAATATTTCAGACTGTGAGGTAACTGCATGAGTAATCATCCCTTTCTCAAATTCCAACACCTGTGTTAAGCGCATTACATGTGTATCTCAGTGTAAAAGTCCTAAAATGGGTGGTGTGTTGGTTCTCACCAGTCCTATTTTATGGCAGAATAAAGTGAGGCACAGAGATATTAAGCAATGTGCCTCAGATCTTGAATCTGTTTCTAGCTAAAAAAGTGTCATGCCTAGGAAGCACTGGATGAAGAGTCCTCTGGAACCTGAGGGCCTGAGAGGCAGCTATGGGTCTTTAACAGCTAACTGCAGGATGAGAGTAATTTTTACAGGGCAGGTAAAATGTAAAGCACATGAATGCAAGGTGGCCATGGACAGAGACATAGAGCACTGGAGGGGAGGACCACAGTGGCCTGAGAGCAATTCTCTGTTCATTGTCAGAGAAATCAGTTTATTTCCCTATCAGAGCAAGAGACCGTAAAGCATTTGGGGTGTGATAGGACTGGGAAGGGAGAGGTTGGGGTATGTGAGAATAAAACAGGTGTGCCAGGCTCTCTGGGCACCAACTTCATGGTTTCTCTCCACTCTCCCACCCCAGGGCCTTGAGGCAAGTTGCTTGATTCTCTCTCAGTTTCTAAGCAGTAAAATTAGGATCAATGTCATGTCAGTCGGTCACTAAACATTCATAAAAACACACAGGACACATAGGAAAACCTTGGTGCATTGATGGACACAAAAAAAGCTCTAAGGAAACCACCGCATGATCTCATCTTCCCAACTGTGGTGAGAACCAGTGATGTTCAGCATGCTCAAGAATGCATATGGCCTGCCAGATGGCAGTTTGTGAAGGCACCATTGCAACTTTAACAAGAAATGTGTCCTTGACATGAGGAATTCCCCTCTGAAGAACCCATTCTAAGATGCACATTAACTTCCTTGTCAACGGATGAAGCTATAAACCACTTCTTAATCTGGTGGGGTTTTAGGTGGCTGTGAACCTTCAGTGACTTTCTTTTTCAAATACCTAGAAAAGATTTA
The DNA here is from genome assembly GCF_033115175.1 of Lepus europaeus. Taxonomy (NCBI): domain Eukaryota; kingdom Metazoa; phylum Chordata; class Mammalia; order Lagomorpha; family Leporidae; genus Lepus; species Lepus europaeus. Next base: position 32,553,731 of record NC_084851.1, on the reverse strand, counting down.
AATGACAGAAGCAGGGTATGAAAGTTGTACACTTAGGATAATCTCAACAACATTGAATGTGTAACCAAACTTACTGACACACATGCTTATATGTGTAAGAAAAAGTGACAAAGAGGTATTAGGACATTAGCAGGTTTTATGGCTGAGGACATTAACCATGAACTTTTAAATCATACTTTTTATCTTTTGATAAATTACCTATAAGAACATCAGTTGTTACAGGAAACAAATTGTTAGACACCAACTAAGTAGAAAGCCTCCAGCACAAAGGAGAGTGCAAGAACACTGACTTGGTTTTTATCTGGATGCCACCTGCGTACAGTGCTTGATCAGATAGAAATCTGGTTGAAAGGCCTGTGTCATTTTCAGAAATGGTTGTAATTGATCCTGCACCAATTAATGCTTGAAAGATAGCGTCAATTACAACAGCTGTCTGCAATCACAGTGAGGGAAGGGGTCATGGTCATTGGATTCCTGCACTAGGACACAAGGCTACATACCCTTTTATGGTCTTCCAGTTGCCTTGGGGTGAACTTGATTCATGCTCCTGCTAAGTATGCAGATTCCATTTTGGGATGACACCATCCCTTTCTGCTATTCCTGCTAATAACCATATCATTATTTTGGACTTAAAAGATCGCTTTTTTTCTATTCCTCTCAATCCTAAAGATAAAGAGTGATTCACATTTCCAGTGCAACAGTTAAATAATTGTATCTCCTCATCCCAATATCAGTGGGCAGTACTTCCCCATGGAATTAAAAATAGTCCTACTATATGCCAGTATTCTGTTGATAAGGCTATGCAACCTTTCTTGTGCAGATATCTCCCAGTTTTCACCTTTCATTATATAGATGATACATTACTAGGACATCCAGGTAAGGATTATTTAGACAAAGCATTTTATGACCTTCAGGGCAAGCTGTCTAAACAGGGACTGTACATAGCACCAGAAAAAGTACAAAGGTAGCAACCTATAAAAGATTTGGGAACAATAATTACTGACACAACCATAAGATCTATAAAACCACATTTAGAGTTAAAGAAAACATCAAAGTTAAATGAGCTACAGAAGGTCCTATGGCATATTAATTGGTGTAGACCACATTTGTCCATTACTACTCTTCAAATGAGTCTTTTGTTGCAATTATTGGAGAGAGAGTCCACTTTAATGTGGTAAGAATAGTCACTCCTGAGGCACAGGAAGCATTTCAATTAATAAATAAAATTTTGCATAAAATGGAACTACATAGATACAATCCAACAAAGGAAATAAATTACTTGTAGTCCCTACCAAAAAACACCTTTGGGAACAATGAGCCAAAGTCCAGAAGCAATCAGAGTCTACCCATCTCTCTCATGTACCTCCTAACTTCATCACACCATACTTCACTATGATTATGACTCATTAAGTCAGGCAGAAAACAGTGTTGAGCTATTGCTGGGGTAGAGTCCCATACCCTACTACTACCTTTAAATAAACAAGAAGTAGAATATCTACATGAAATTGATCCCATATGGCAAACTGCTATACAACATTTTCTGGGAAAAAATAGACTCCCAGTACCCATATTGGAAGCTGCTCACTCTCCTTACCTGCATAACCCATGTTATGTCTCAAATACTGAGTAGACACTGATTCCCCAGGCCAATATCTTATGTACACATGGTACTTGTACAGGAACAGCCACAATGACTTGTTATAAATTAAATAAAAAAAAATTTTGTCCATAAAACTTGGCATAATGTTCAGGGTTCAGCACAACTTACAAATGACTTCCCAAGTGGTCAATGTCTTACTGACTCTATGTATGTGTCTGAAGTTTTACAATACTTAGAAACTTCCTATATTAAGCCAAAAATACAACACTTGAAACTATTTTTACCTCTCTACAAAATGTAACTCAATCACATAAACCTTTTTATACATCTCCTATATTGGAGTCTACTTTGGACTTCCTGGACCACTAGCAGACTAAATGAGGCTACAAAAAACTTACTGGGATACATATCCAATACTTAGAACAAGAAAAACTCAACCATCAGTTGCTGCATCAACCTGTAACCATACTAAAGCATAGTTCCCATATCTCCCTACTCGGCAATCAAAATTTATTATCTTGGCTGGCGCTGTGGCTCAATAGGCTAATCCTTCACCTGTGGTGCTGGCACTCCAGGTTCTAGTCCTGTTCGGGGCACCAGATTCTGTCCTGATTGCTCTTCTTCCAGGCCAGCTCTCTATTGAGGCCTGGGAGTACAGTGAAGGATGGCCCATGTCCTTGGGCCCTGCACCCGCATGGCAGACCAGGAGAAGCACCTGGTTCCTGGCTTCAGATCAGCATGCTGCACCAGCCACAGCAGCCTTTGGGGGGTGAATCAACAGGAAAGGAAGACCTTTTTCTCTGTCTCTCTCTCACTGTCCACTCTGCCTGTCAAAAAAAATTGTTATCTCATCTTCCAAACAATGCTCTCCATTTTGCCATTAGGTCCACAAATGTCTGTCTACCCTGGAAAATTAAAAGGCAATGCTGTTTGGCAAATGGATGTTACACATTTTCTGGAATTTGAAAATGAATATATGCCATGTAATGATAGATAATGCCTTAATGGCCTCCACTATGGCAGGTGAAAAAGCCACATACATGTAACAAGTTGTATTAAGTGTTTCTAAGGCATTCACTACAGCATGATGGAATAACTCAGTGTATAATCTGTCTACGATTAATCAGTACATGTCTGGATGACAAAGTGTTCAAAAAATGCAAGGGATTGCAAATTCAACAAAACATATTTATGATTTGGCTAAAATTTATGTAGATGCTACTAATGTTCACAAATTAGGTTAATAATTTTAATAATGGCTTACATCAAATAAGTCTGGAAAATCTTACTTTGTGGGGTGCTACTATCATTATTCTAAGTATTTTTCATAAAATAATTTGGTGACTACTCTCTACTGTTCATAAATCCCAATATTCACTTTGTATTATTACAAAATAAAAAGAATGGAGGAAATGTTGGGGAACAAGATAGCCACAGTGTTGACAAGTTTGAGGCTCCTTGTCTGCACACGTGAGGAGGGCACTAAACACAGTGAACTCCGTTCTAGTTCCACAGAATGCTGTGTGGAACTATAGGGAAGCTGGCTTTGGGAGAAGCACACAGCATCCTCCTCTCTTACTATTGTGGATGTCTCCATCTGTTTCCTCTCTCACAACTTAAGTTCTTACTGATGTATGTTGCCGTTTTCTGGAAAACAAAGCCTCTCTGTAAAACCTCAGATACTAGGTTCTATATAACTTGCTTGAAAAATAAAGTGGCTTATCTCAACAAAACAGTCCCAGAGTTGTCACTCAGCCTTTGATCATTTCTCTAAATTCTCTGAGACTCCTTGGTGTGCTGCTTGAGAAAACACGCAAAGGAGAGACTCGTGACCCAGAGTGAAGAGGTCATTCCAGCAGCCCCACTGTAGGCTGTGTTACAGTGCTGACCAAGTGTCTGAAATGCTTGTAGTGAACTGGCCCAGTGCATGGAGAGGAAGAACCAGAGGGAAATAGACTTGTAGATGTAGTACACATTGAGGTATTTCTTTTTTTTAACTTATTTAATAAATATAAATTTCCAAAGTACAACTTTTGGATTATAGTGGCTTTTTTCTCCCATAACCTCCCTCCCACCTGGAACCATCCCATCTCCCACTCCCTCTCCCATCCCATTCACATCAAGATTCATTTTGAATTATCTTTATATACAGAAGATCAACTTAGTATATACTAAGTAACAATTTCAACAGTTTGCACCCACACAGAAACACAAAGTGTAAAGTACTAGTTATACTATTAATTCACATAGTACAACACATTAAGGACAGAGATCCTACATGGTGAGTAAGTGCACAGTGACTCCTGTTGTTGATTTAAAAATTGACACTCTTAATTATGATGTCAGTAATCACCTGAGGGTCTTGTCATGAGCTGCCAAGGCTATGGAAGCCTTTAGGGTTTGCAGACTTTGATCTTATTCCGATAGGGTCAGAGTCAAAGTGGAAGTTCTCTCCTCCCTTCAGAGAAAGGTACCTCCTTCTTTGATGGCCTGTTTTTTCCACTGGGATTTAAATATTGGTCTGGGCATTGTCAGCTTAAATGTAAGGGATGTGTTTGAGAGGAGAGGGCCTTAAACCTCATTGATGGGTGTTGACTGGTGTCTGCTGGTAACGTGGATGCTCCCCTTTCCACTGGTGTCTGTCTTTGACCAGGATTGGAGGCCAGGAGTTGTATGTGGTATTAAGTGCTTTAGATAAAATATCAAAGGCCCATGTAATCTCACTTGCAGACTGGTCCTCTAGCTAGTTTTTGAAAGTGTCAACATTGTTCAAGGATTCACTTAGCAAGGGAGATCACTGTTTGCCAGTGTGTCTAAGCTCCCTGGCTTGTTTCTGCTGTGGAGTCATGGCTAAGAGAACTGTGCCATCCTGATGTAGGCTGCTAGATATTCAGAAGCATCCCTTGCTCCATCTTTGTCTGCCACAAATGTTTTGTGGCTATTGGAGGACTTCTCAGGTCCTTCTGGATATAGATTTTCTCAGGTGAAGCAGCACATTTCGTTCTCCCAATGCATATCAATGGGCTTCTGTTCACACTGCATAAATTCCATTTTCACACCCATAGCCAAAAATTTTTTCAGCCAGAAAAACCGACAGTGATTGCAGTGATGTTTGTTGGTGACAAAGTCTTGGTTGCTCTGGCAAATTTTTCTGCATGGTCCTTTTAAAGAAACCTTTGCAACCTTCACAACTGACAGCCATGTAGTGATGGCCAGTGGCTTTGTCACCACAGAACACACACTACTCCACCACCTGGAGCTGCTATAGGCCCATCTTGCCCAGCAATTGCTCCACAAAAGCAGAATCCATGACCATCTGAATCCTGCCAGGAATGAGGTTGTCTCAGGTATTGAATATGAGCTGCTTTGTGCTGGATGTCTCCAGGAAAGCCAGGATTACCATCTCAGTTCCTGTTCCATCTGGACCAGTGAGAATGAACTACTCTTTGGGGGATCCAGAGGCATCCACTGCTGTGACTATCTGTGTCATCTGTCCTGTCAGCTGGTCCATCACAGTCTGAATGTGCTGAGGAGAGGCTACCAGCAGAGTTGGTGTAATGATCTGGATACACAGGGAGGGGCTGGTCATCCCTTGGAGATTCTGGCAGAGAGATCTGTGTAGGTGGTAATTCAACCACTTGTGGGTCCTCACTCTGTGATGAACCAGCCCCTCCATATTTGTAGCCAAGATGAAGCAAGATCATTAGAGAACCTCAGGATTTTGCACAAAAGTGGCCTAGAAGCAGGTCCCATGTAGGCAGCAGGCAGCTCCTGGAAGAGAGGGCCCAGAGCAGTGAGACTGGGCTCCCTGAATAGGATGGCAGGAGCCTGAGACTATGGGCTTGTGGGGCCACAGGAGAGAGGTGACACTGTAGTGAAGGGGGGTAGGCCCGGGGAGTGGGCCCTGGGCACTGCCTGGTGTGGTCCCAGGAGTGCCACTGAGGTCACAGGGAAGGAGGGATCTGTTGTTGTTTTTTGTAGTGGAATGAGAAGGCCATGCAAAGGTGGCCACTGGCAAGTGTGCATCAGTTAGTCAGGAATGGCTTTGAAACCACCTGGCAATGGAGCCTGCCTGGCAACAGGCTATGATTGGATGGCTTTGGAAACTGCCTGGCAACAGGCTGTGATTGGATGGCTTTGGAAACTGCCTGGCAACAGGCTGTGATTGGATGGACTTGAAACTGCCTGGCGAAGGCTGTGATTGGATGGCTCTGGAAACTGCCTGGCAACAGGCTATGATTGGATGGCTTTGGAAACTGCCTGCAACAGGCTGTGATTGGTTGGGGCATAGATCACCCCTTGACCAGATTGGCTGGTCTTGGCTATATAAGATGTTGTACCAACTGTAATAAACGAGTCTGCCAGCTGCTCACCTCAAGCCTGCTTTCACCTGACTCCCAGGGTCAATGTGTTGACTCCGCACCTCTTGCCCCCACCACGCTGCTCCTCTCAGAAATGAACCCACTGCAACATTGTTGAGAAATCAACAGCAAGAGCTTTTGTAAGTGAAACATCAGAGTTCCTGACCCTGGTGCAGCCACCTCTGCTGCCAGAGTGCTGGGAGGAGGAGGAGGGCAAGTGTTCTCCCCAGTGCCAGCTTCCCTGCGTATAGTTTTTCTATAATACGTATATTCAATGAATTCTCTAAAGACTAATACCAGCCCAGACTTCATTATGCAAATATACTATGACTTTTTTCAACATTAGAACATTCTTTGTGTAGCATATTTACCTAATTTCATGAGTTAATGGTATTTATTGATATTTAGCAATAAATTTCTATCCCATTTAATGAGCAATGCTTACTTCAATTTCCCACATTATGGGCATATCCTGGGAACAAACCAGATCAACATTCCCATTAACACTTCACTGATATTTTTTTTTTGAGATTTATTTGTTTAGCTGGATGTCAGAGCTACAGGGAGAGATAGAGAAAGATCCTGCATTTTAGGGTTTGCTCTCTACAATGTCCAAGGTGGGCCAGACCAAAACCAGGAGCTTCTTTCAGGTCTACCACATGGGTGATGGCAACCCAAGCACTCAGGCCATTTTCTACTTTTCCCAGACCATTAACAAGGATCTAGATCAGAAGTGAAGCCACCAGGACACAAACTGCCACTGAATGGGGTGCAGGCATTTCCGGTGTCAGCTTTACCCACTATGCCACAATGCAGGTCCCTATTTCACTGAATTGTTGGAGACAATGGTCAGCTGTACCCAATCCCAACCCAGTCTTACCTTTTAGTCTGGAGTCTCTTACATTATATTTGAGTATTTTATTTTATCTACCAAATATTATTCAAAGAGGAAGAGAGTTTTAAAGCTAAATCTTTATATGTTCTAGGTAAATATGTTTGAGTGGAAGGCCATGTGTATGTCCAGTATGTGTATCATATATTGTGTTGCTACAAGGACAGTCTGCTAGATAAAATCCAGGACATCCTAATATTGTGTGGAACATAGTTATACTAATATTCATGTTGTTCAACTGAAATGTAAATTTAACTAAATGTTCCACCTTTCTAAGTCTGACTGCCTTACTCAAAAGACACATAGGAACTTCTTAACTGATAAAATAATGACAAACTGCTCTTTATGTTGTATCATTGTGTTTTTTACTCCCTTGTTACCAAGTGTATAAGGTTACTTGGATATCATAAACTTCCACTCCCAACAACCATCTAACCAACTTCCCAATTAATTATACTAATTCTTTCCTAGTCCTATCTTTAGGTTTCACAAAATACTTCTTTTATAATTCTAAATTGACTTTTGCATTATTGTAGTAACACTCTACTGAAGAGAGGCTGGGACTATTAGTAATGCTCAAGTTATGATTCCTAATCAAAGCACAGGAAGGCAGGATCAATGCTTCCATAAGAATGATAGTTGTTTTCTCAAATAGCCACAGGTCAGTCACCATGACTCCCAAGAATAAGAAGTCTTGTGTGATGAAAGATTAGAGGGCTGTGCTCTTTGAGCTAGTAATTTCATTTCTAGGAGTTTATTCTAAGGAAACAAAACAACAACAACAACAACAACAAAAAAAAAAAAACACCAACATCTGCACAGAGTGTTCCTCACAGTCTTACTTGTAACAGCAATAAGTCAACAAATAAATGGTAACAAAAATGGAGACCAACATTCAAATCTCCATCAGAATAGGATTAGGTAAATTCCTGATGGTTCACTCAAGGAAATTATTCTCCTATTGGGATCTTACTCTACTGTCCACTCTCAACAAAATATGTGGTCTCAAGAAAACATCAGAGACAAAAAAGATCTCCATGCTTAAAATCCACCAGTAGATTCTCATTTTGTTTTTATTAATTATTTATTCATTTGAAAAAGATAAAATTGCATTTCAATTAAAAATTTAAATATATACATGATATATTCTTTGATTATGTACAATGGCTATTTCAAAAAGTTTGAGGGGATAGAACTCAAAGCTAAATTTATTTTGTTGGAAGAAAATTTGAAATCTATGTATATAAGAGATCTGTAAAAACTAATAGAAAATGTGTATTATAAAAATCTATACATAGATTCAAACATTTTTCAACAAAAGTAATCTCTTAATTCCATTTTACATGAATTTTTGAAGTATCATTGTCTACATTGTTTTGCAAGATATACACATTGTGGAATAGCCAAACAAAGTGAATTATTACACATATCATCTCACACATTTTTAAGAGGTAGTAGTCCTTAAATCTATTTATTCAACTATTTTGGAGAATACAATGCATTATTATTAACCATAGCCACTGTGTTTCATATTTTCTTCATGTTCCAGCTAAATCATCTTCTATATTTTGATTATATACCCACATTTTCCTTCCCCTAATTAAGATCATTAACTTTATTGTTTGTCTCATCAACTTAAATGTTCTTGCCCTAGCTTCCTTAAAGTTACCCCATTATTATGCTTTAATATTAAATATTACCAATTAGTGAGGTCTTTCAACCTATTTAACTAAACTAATATTTTCCCCTGTGCTAGGGCCTAATTGTCACATTACAGATTTTTATTTTTTTCTCCAGAGCTCTTTAAAAACATAAACAATTTTTATACAAAGTTTTAGTTTGTACCTCCTTCTTGAAATATGCTCTATGAGTATAGTTTTGACATTCAGCTCACTCCAGAATGTGGAGTGAATTATAGAAAATTCAGATATATGAATCTCATTTTCAATATAAGTTAGCAATTAACAGGTAGCCCCATAAAGTAAAAAACAAACCAAAACAAAAAATCCCAAAAACTAAAAATCAGAACAATTGCATTTGTTATGAAAGAGTGATTTATAAGCTGACAATGCAGAGGTAGTCAATACTACATAAGGAAATGTCTACCTTTAAATTTCTGGGAAATTTATTGGCTCCTCTAAAAAAAGCAGGAGGGACATGGCTCAATACGGATGTGTTATATTTTGAGAGGCTACAGTCCTTTTGCCCACATGGAAAGGGTAGTTGATGGGCTGTGATTACCTGGGAGCACAAGTGTAAAGAATGAGTCTCTAATGATTGAAACACTAATTCACCAATTAAAATAGATGGATTTCAGGAACAAAAATTGAGACACATATAGCAGACAGGCCTTTTTTTTCTTTTAGACAGGCAGAGTTAGACAGTGAGAGAAGAGAGACAGAGAGAAAGGTCCTCCTTCCAAATGGCCACCACAGCCAGCATGCTGTGGTGATCCAAAGCCAGGAGCAGGTGGTTCCTCCTGATCTCCCATGTGTGCGCAGGGCCCAAGCACTGGAGCCATCCTCCACTGCCCTCCCAGGCCACAGCAGAGAGCTGGAACAACAGGGCAGAATCTGGCACCCCAACCGGGACTAGAACAGGGGTGTCAGTGCCACAGGCAGAGGACTAGCCAAGTGAGCCACAGCACTGGCCAGACAGGCCTTGCATATATAGGGTTTGGAAATACATGAAGGAATAAATAAGATACAAATAAACCAGTGCTTAAAGATAATTTATAGCCCTTGATGATTATGCTAGAATTAAACAATGAAAGGCAATCATTATAGCTTCCTTGTCAAGAATCAAAAAGAAAAAAACTGAAAGTATTGAGTAAAGGTAAGAAATTATAAAAGGAGACATCTATGAAATGCCATTAAAGTACCACACATAAATGAGGATCCAATGATTTTTTTAAGAAAAATGTTAATAAAGTTAACAAACCATTAGGGCAATTAGTAAAACAGAGAGAAAAGTAGCACAAATCACCAATTTCAGTAATTAATACAGGTTCATCTTTCTTTATAGGTCATAGCCTTCACCAAGATACTGGGGTTAATGTGTGAAATTCTTAGAAGTAAAAATTTGACTACAGAGATCAAAATTCACCATATTTTGAAAATCAAATTTCAAAAACACAAGTATAACATAAAATAGGGAAACTCCTGTATAAATCCAGTAAGTTGAATCATTTCAAAAATCCCAACCAACCAAAAAAAAAAAAAAAACACGCTCACACAATAAAAATTAAAAATTTCAGGTCCCCATTTACAAAATCCTCCAAACTTTTAAGGAAGACAAAACAGATCCACATTTTCCAGATCTAGCCACAGTAGAAATAAGCAGAGAACATTTTTAAATTTCCTTTAGAAAACCAGAATTTCATTGATGATGAAGCAAGTGGACCAAGACATGAAAGAAAAAAATTAAGTGTTTTTAAAAGCATCCATTCCATAAACCGAGCTAGAGGTATCCTAAGCAAAGCAATAATGTAATAAATGAAACCACATAAGAAAGCATATCAATAGCAAGCAACATATAATAAAAATTGAAACAGTGGTTAATGTTCTCAGACAAGTCATCCAGGTAGGTAAAAAATTACAAGAATAAAAACCACATGATCATTTGGATTGCATATTGTAAATCATTTAATAAGGCTCAGCATCTAGTAGGAAAAATAAAACTGCTAGCAGAACACTGAAAAATAAAAGCCAGTGACTGCATTACCTTGATCAAGATTGAAGGGAACTTACCAAAACAATGCAACTAATAATACAGGATCACTGGATATTTTCTCCCTCGTGGGAGTAAACCTGGACAATGATACCTGCTCTATCTCTCTTCAACTTTCTAGTGCAGGAGTAGTAAGAAAAATGACAGCAAGAAGAAACTGTAAGGTGCAAAGATCAACTTCTAAGTAACAAAGTGTGAATATATTGCATGTTGTTTATATACAGAGATGAACCATGAAATCTAAAAACACTTACAATGGATAAATAAAAGTACTAGAAAGATCAATATATAAATAATACATTAAATATATGAAATCCACTAGATTATTAAGTACAGCAAGAATAGAAAATAATATTAAAGGGCAATAGACAGACTAGAAAAAGTCTGTAAGAGAAATGGAAAAAAGGATGTAATTATTCAGTATCTTTAAATATTCTTAAAATTAAATTTAAAATGAATTAAAAGAAAAACGTACCACATATATATCATGAAAAAAAAAAAAGGCTCGGAAGTCAATAAACAGCCCCTAAATTTTAACTGACCTGAATGAAGTCAGCTGCTGCGACCCCCAGGCAGGATCCTCTCAGGAACAGGGACCAGGGAGGCAGGAGGGCCCAGCAGGTGGCAGGACCGGGAGGTGAAGACCCCTCCTCTGTTGGCAGGTGATGTAAGGACTCAGTGTCAAAACTGACGCCAGGACCGGCCCCTACTTTTCTCCCCTGTGATCCCTGAAGATGTGCGTTTGCACTATGGAGGGTGCTCATTGGCTCCGTTCTTTATTACATAGTGCGTGCCCTCCGCTACCCAAACTGTCCAATCAGGGGCACTTGTGTAAACAACACATAATCACGCAGGATCTTGACGTCATAGTAGTCTTCCGGTTTTGCGGTGGAGAGAGGTCCAGGGAGGAGTTTTCATGGATGGAAACCTCCGACGGTAAGGAGCATCCGTCTGTTTTCTGATCTTCCTTCACGCAAGACGCCTGGCAGAGGTGAGTGTGCGGGACAGGGAGTGTGGGGAGGGTAGCCGGGTTGGCAGAAGTTGATGTTCTGCCAGGCAGGACTCCCAGGGCTCCCAGGGCTTGTCCCTGGGCCTCATGTCACTGCTAGCACCTCACTTCCTTCACCCCCACTGGTCCGCGGTGTAGGCCTGGACTGGCACCTGGGACTCCGGGCTTCCTGTCCCTTCCTCACAGAGACTTGTCAGCCCAGGAGTCATCTCTGGGCAGCTGTGTGGCAGCAGTCGCCCATCTTCCCTGATTGTGCAGTGGGGATGAGTGGTCCTTTGGGAGAATCCGTGCTGGGGGTGGGAGGGTGCGTGCAGGTGAGCGGCTGTCCTCTATGGGGTCCTCGGTTCCCCTTTTCATCCCAGGGCTGACCTTACTCATTCTAGTTTTCTGTTTATGTCAGACACGGTGTCTCATTTCGCAAACTCTGACCTCTCAGCATAGCTCGTTCTGGAAGTCTGATATCAGTGTTATAGACTAGGCAAGTTAAAATCAAAACTGCTTCATTTGGCTCAAGGCTTTTGGTCCAGGTTTTAGTGGGACAGAAGGACACTGTGGTTTGATACTTGAATGTCGCTTTATCACGTACACATTCCCTTAACAGGCTGTCATCTGTGTTTGAACGTTCAAAATAGAAACTTTGGTCACATTTATGAATGTTGTATAAAAGGTGTCTGTTCCATGATAACCTTTCCAATGCTGAAGATAGAAGGTATTACTTAGATTCCTAAATTATTTTTAATTTATATTTTTGCAGGGTAACTTTTCAAGATTAACAGTATAATTGACAAAATTTCTGTTTATTGAAGGTGTGCAACCTGATATTTTGATACATGACTGGAATTTCAAAAGTTTATGGAAAATTCAGATTATCTTTTAATCCATTTTTCACATACCTTTTTTGTCCCCTGTGCATATACATCATGAAATTATTAGGACAATTCAACTAACATATCCATCAACTTACATAGTTCTAAAAAGAATACTTAAGATCTTAATAAGTTGAGTATCTAACACGGCATTCATCTCATTACTGTACATATATTAGATCTCAAGGAGTTAATTTATCTCATAAGAGTAAATGTGTGTTGTTAAGTAACATCTTCCCATTTCCTCCATTCTCAGACCCCTGGTAACCACCATTCTCTTCTGTGTTTAAATTCGACTTCATTATATCCCACATATAAGTGAGAGTACGTGGTATTTATCTTTCTCTTTGGTATTTCAAATACTGTAATGTCCACATTGATACTTTTGGATCCAAGTTGTGAAAAATGTCAGAATTTCCTTTTCAGGGTTGAATGGGATTCCACTGAGTGTGTGCATTACATTTTCTCTATTCAGCTGTTGGCAGACAATGTGGTTATTTCCATATCTTTTTCTTGTGAAAGAATGCTAATTGATTTTTTTTTTAATATGCATCCTGTTGTGAAGTTGCTTTTTTCAATTCTTCCAATTTTAATTTTGTTTGAGGCACCTGCATACTGATTTCCATCATGGATGTACCAAGTAACATACCCACATTTTTAAAAAAAGATTTTTATTTATTTATTTGACAGAGTTACAGACAATGAGAGAGACAGAAAGGTCTTTCTTCTGTTGGGTCACTCTCCAAATGGCCACAACAGCAAGAGCTGTGCTGATCTGAAGCCAGGAGCCAGGTGCTTCTTCCTGGTCTCCCATGCAGGTGCAGGGGTCCAAGCACTTGGGGCATCTTCTACTGTTTTCCCAGGCCATAGCAGAGAGCTTGACTGGAAGAGGAGCAACTGGGATTAGAACCAGCACCCATATGGCATGCCAGCACTGCAGGTGGAGGATTAACCTAGTGTGCTCCGGTGACAGCTCCAAATATTCCCACAATTTATGTGTTTCCTTTTCTCCACATCTGGATTGTAAAAACTGATCAAATACTTTGTCCAGATTTATTATAGTCTTTGCTTTTGGGATATGTATGTTCTTTGTATTATTCCCTTAGTCATACTATCATTTGCTAATATTTTCTCCCATTTCTTTCTCTTTAAATTTTTCCCTTAGTATGCAGAATTTTTCTTCAGTTTTTTAAAAGCTTTATTTGTTTGAAAGGAGAGTTATAGAGAGATAGAGAGAGAGAGAGAGAAAGAGCAAGGGAAGTCTTCCATCCACTAATTTATTCCCCCAAATAATGCAATGGCCAGAGCTGTACTAATGTGAAACCAGGAGCCAGGAGTTTCTCCCAGGTCTCCCAAGCAGGTGCAGGGGCCCAAGCACTTGGGCCATCTTCTACTGCTTCCCTAGGGCATAGCAGAGAGCCAGTTCAGAAGTGGAGCAGCCGAGACTCAAACTGGTGCCCACATGGGATGCCAGCACTGTAGGCAGGTGGTTTATCTGCTACGTCATAATGCTGACAACTTCTTAGTTGTTTGTTTGTTTGTTTTTACCTATAAACCTTTTATTTAAGATATACAACCTTCAGGCATTTCATCAATACAAATTTAGGAACATAGTGATCCTTGCCATCCTGCCTTCCTTCCCACATGCACCCCCACCCTTCTTCTTCCCCTCCTTTTCTCATTCTTATTTTTTTTTTTTGACAGGCAGAGTGGACAGTGAGAGAGAGACAGAGAGAAAGGTCTTCCTTTTGCCATTGGTTCACCCTCCAATGGCCTCCGCGGTTGGCGCGCTGCGGCTGGTGCACCACGCTGATCTGATGGCAGGAGCCAGGGGCTTCTCCTGGTCTCCCATGGGGTGCAGGACCCAAGCACTTGGGCCATCCTCCACTGCACTCCCTGGCCATAGCAGAGAGCTGGCCTGGAAGTGGGGCAACCGGGACAGAATCCGGTGCCCCGACCGGGACTAGAACCCGGTGTGCCGGCACCGCAAGGCAGAGGATTAGCCTAGTGAGCTGCGGCGCTGGCCATCATTCTTATTTTTTGCTAAGATTTATCTAAAATCTATTTTATACTAACTTTAAACACAAAAGATTCACCCTACAGTAAGAGTTCAACAAATAGTATGAAAAAAAAAAATGTTCAACAGTTGAGACAAGGGCTGCTCGAAGTCATTACATCTCAAAGTGTCAATTTCACTTTTTTTATTTTTTTATTTAATGAATATAAATTTCCAAAGTACAGCTTGTGGGTTACAAAGGCTCCCCCCCATAATTTTCCCCCCACCCACAACCCTCCCCTTTCCCACTTGCTCTCCCATTCACATCAAGATTCATTTTGAATTCTCTTTATATACAGAAAATCAGTTTAGTATATATATATATATATATATATATATATATATATATATATATATATCAACAGTTTTCCCTCACATAGCAACACAAAGTGAAAAAAATACTGTTGGAGTACTAGTTGTAGCATTAAATAACAGTGTACAGCACATTAATGACAGAGATCCTGCATGATATTTTTTTAAAAAAAGATTGATTACTTTTCTATTTAATTTCCAATTTAACACCAAGTTTTTTTTCATTTTCAATTATCTTTATATACAGAAGATCGCTTCAGTATATACTAAATAAATATTTCATCAGTTTGCACCCACACATAACCACAAAGTGTAAAAATACTGTTGCAGTACTAGCTATATCATTACTTCATCTTGGACAACCCATTAAGGACAGATCCCACATGGGACGTAAGTACACAGTGACTCTTGATGTTGATTTAACAATTTAACACTCTTGTTTATGGCGTCAGTAATCTCCCTAGCCTCTAGTCATGAGTTGTCAAGGCTATGGAAGCCTTTAGGGTTCCCCGGTACTCTGTTAGTTGCCACAGATCAGGAAGTCCATTCGGTATTTATCTTTTTGGGACTGACTTATTTCACTAAATATATTTTCCAGTTTCAAATGAAAGGATTTTATTTTCATTTTTTTTGCAATCTTACTTCCTTATTTTTGCTTTTGTCACCTGTGCATTTGGTGTCATATCTAGATTATCACTGAGGCTAATGCCAGTGGATTTGCTCCCCGTATTTAAGAGATTTAAGCTCTGAGATCTTTTGTGTAAGCCTTCAATCCATTTGGATAGATTTTCAGGCATGGTGTAATATAATTCACATTCAGTTTTTGGCAGGTGGATGTCCAATTTGCCCCTGCCTCCAATGCTGGCCCCCAAAATGTCCAGTGAGTACACTCGGTGAACCCAATCTCACCTGCTGGATCCAGCACCACTGATGCTGTGCCTGGAGCTGGGCAGTGATAAGGTAGAAACTAGCAGAGTCCAGTTTTGCCCTCACTTGCTGTCTCATCTCCCAGGCCCTCCTGCTGTGCTCTGCTGTTCTGCCCTGTCTGTAACAGGAGACCTCAGAAGGGGAGCATTCAGGGAGAGGTACATGAGGAGAGTTTGTGAAGTTGGGGAGAAACAGACCTTGCAGTGATGGGGTTGGGCTCATGGGGCTGTGCCCCCTCTCTGCAAGTCAGAGATGCGGAGGTACTTCAAAACTTTTCAGGAGGAATGGACATTTGTCATTGTGTTACAACCCTGCTCAGGATGTCCACATCCCATATTGGAGTGTCTGGGCTGAAGTCACATCTTCCATTTCCAGCTTCCTGCTCATGTGTGGTCCTGGATGAGGGGGTGAGAGTTGTAGTGAATCCTTGCCACCCAACTGAGAGACCCGGGTTGACTTCCTGGATTCAGCATGGTATGGCACAGCTATAGCTGTATTGGGCATTTGTGAAGTGAACAAATGGATGAGGGTGTTCTCTCTCCCTCTCAAATTTGTAAAAACTACTTGGGATAATTGGTATCAAATCAGAGTTAAATTATAGAAGTGGGTTCCTCATGTTACATAGCATATTGGAGTAACTATACTTCATAGTAATCTTATTTTATATTTTATTAACAAGTAGAAGAATAGAGCACCAAGGCTCCCATTGTGAAGTGTAATGTTAGAGAAGGGAAAGTGTTGTTTACCATGATTTAATCAGTACACATGGATTAAAAGCCCATAGATATGTACAATTATTGTCAATTAAAAATAAAACACAATTTTACTTTGTGTATAACATTACAGGTTGTTAAATATTTAAATTAATATCACAACTAATATGATCTTTAGAAATAGTTTATTAAGAGAACATAATCTAGAACACATGAACTGGCATTTTGTCCTGCTAAGTGGAGCAATCAGGAGGCAGTGTTTTACATTAAATTAATGATTAATACTTTTAAATTGTTTCACATAAGAAAAAAGGAAGTATTTCTTAAAGTGTACATGGAATTACTTAGAATTAGGGCAATATCAAACATAAAATATGGAATTCAATGGCAGGTTAATTTTGATGCAAAAGCTTCTTGAAACACATGTATAGTTCTTTCATACAAAATATTGTCCATGAATTTTAAGGCCCCTCATATTCATGGTTTCGAATATTTTTGAAGTAAAATGAACATATTTTAATTTCATGTTCCACAAAATGTGTGAAGCCCCCTGATATTTTTATTGGTCTTTAGTTTCTTCTGTGAAGCCCAAACTCAGGAGCCTATCTGCCCAGTCCTAACTGTCCCATGTTTTCAGTGAATGTTCCATGCTTTGTACTGTTTTGGGAGTCATATAATCATATGCACAGTCTAAGATAAGCCTATTTTCATTATTCATCCAAATACTTCATATTATTTACACTAACTGTTCATTGATTATCAGTCCCAGACAGCTTTAGTCTAAAATCTATCTCCAGATACCAACCTTTTCTGCACTGTCCTATACATGGACTCACATAATGTTACAGTATGTGGTGTTTTGCTTTTGATTTTTTTTCTCTCTTTTTTCCCTTTTTTGGGTCTCATTATTTTTGTGATCTGTCATTTCTTAATCAACTTTGATTTCCAAATAGTATAGCATTATAAAATGTATACTACATACTGTGTTTTTCCACATCCATATTTGGGTTGCTTTCACATTTGGATTTCATGAATATTGCTGCAGTGAATATTTGTGTTCATGTGGGCTTTGTATCTTTTAGTGACATATCTTGGAAGGAAACTTTTGAGGCATTAAATAATCCTATGTGGAGCATGCTGATAAACTGCCAAATTATTTTTCCTAGTGGCCTCACATTTTTACTGGAAGTTTGTGAGGGTTCCAGGTTCTCCATAACCCTGTCAATGTTAATCTATGGCTGAATCAGTCATTTTAGTGAATGTGAAGTGGGATCTTCCAGAGGTTTTGATTTGCATTTCCACAATGTTAAGCATACCTTTTTTTGTAATATTAAAATGTCTTACTGAAATCACTGTTTCATTTTATTATACTTGTTAATAATATTTTGTATCTTTAGTATAAAATCCAAGGTCTTTTTTTAAAATTTTTTGTGCTATTTTCATTCTGTGATGCAACATTGAATGTTCTCATTGATTATATTTTCAGAATGTTCATTGCTACTATACAGAAATATAATTGATATTTGTATCTTTTATATTTTGCAACATTACTGAATTTTACTTTGAATGGGTTTGTAGTAATTTCCTTAGGATATATTTTCTTAGTATATACTAAGTTAATCTTCTGTATATAAAGATAATTGAAAAATGAATCGTGATGAAGAATGGAATGGGAGAGAGAGTTGTAGATGGGATGTTGCAGGTGGGAGAGAGTTTATGGAGGGAAAAGCCGCTATAATTCAAAGGCTGTACTTTGAAAATTTATATTTATTAAATAAAAGTTAAAAAAAGTGTGCCTTAGGCACTACAAGTAAAGTTGGCTCTTTTTATTTCTAATCTGACTTAGTTTTGTATTATGATTTCTTTAGCAGAATCATCTAACGCACTGTTCAATAGAACTTCTATGAGTATTTGTGTTTTGTTCCTATTTTATAGGAGTTTACTGTAGATTTCCCATAGGTGTTCTTCCTGAAATTCTTTTTAATTCCTTCTGTGTTTAGCATTTTAATCATAAACTGAATTGCTCAAAAAATTTCCTCTATCAATGAGGCTATCCAACCTTGATTTCCTTTCATTAGCATAAATTATTACATAATTATTTATCTGTAACATTTTCTTTGTTTAAATTTGAGAAGCAAAGAGACATAGAGCTCCTATCTTCAGGTTCACTCCCCAGATATCTGCAGTAACCAGTTCTGGCTAGAACTGAAACCAGAGCCAGAAGCCAGCAACACAACCATGGTCTCCTATTTGGGTGGCAGGGACCCAATTGTACCATCACCACTGCCTCCCAGAGTCCAAATTGACAGGATACTGGAGTCAGAATTCAGAGCTAAAAACTGAAGTATAATATAGAATGAAGGCATCTTAACCAGCATTTTAAAGGATAGGCCAAATGCCCACCCTTAACCTCTCGAGTCTGTTCCTTTGGGCTGTTTTTAGACAAATAATACACTGTTTTGATGACTTTTGCTTTTGAATTAAGAGAATGTGAAATTTCCAGTTTGGAACATATTTCTTTGGTTAAGTTTATTCCTAAGTATTTTATTTCTTTTGATGCGTTTGAAAATTCAGTTGTTCTTGCTATTTCCTTTTATTATTGTTAATTTTTAGTTTATAAAAATGCAGCTACTTTTACTATGCTTATTTTGTATTCTGAAACTTTGTTGTATTTGATTATATTAATGATTTTACTGGAGAATCATATCCTCTACTTGAAAGGTCATGTTAATGAGGCTGCAAAAAGGTTCTGTTGTTTGTCCTGTGAGAGTCAGAATACTATCTGGTGGACACTGGGCTAACACTGCTAACAGACTCCACAGAATCACCTAGGACATCACACCACCTCTGCTGCATACACTCCCAGTTAGACACTACATCTTCTTAAGCGATATCCTACACTCTAGAATGTGTGCTGGGTGTTCCTAGCAGCAATCTATAAGGATGACTGGTCTTGTGAGCTTATTTGAGACTCAGGTCCTGCAAGCTGCCTGAAAAAGAGTTTTGGGAGCTGTGGAATAGTGATTCTGGGAGCACCAGGTGACTGCTGCCTGCACTTCAGGTTATTACTGTTCCAGCCTAGCACATAAGCAACGACCACTTCTATAGACAGTTAGGAAGAGGAAGATTGTTGCCCATACCAAGGAACTCCATCCAAGGTACAACCTTTGATAGAGATGGAAATACAAAGCCTGTTCAAAAACCCAAGGCAAAGACTCAGTGAAAAAGGCACACTTGGTGCACATATGTTTCTGACAGGAAGTGATCTGTAACTTAACAGACAGGGATGGAGAGCTGATAGTCATCACTGAAAAGATGCCAAGATCATCTTGAAAATGCAGTTGATGGTGTCCTAGGTGCAGAATGCTTGTTTGGAACCTGACAAATTGCATATTACAGCATACATTTTCTTACATCAAATGATGGTGCATGATTGAGAAAAGAGCTATTGAGGCATTTAGGTGTTTTGTTTTGTTTTGTTTTTTTTTTTTTTTGCAGGCAGAATGGACAGTAAGAGAGAGACAGAGAGAAAGGTCTTCCTTTTTCCATTGGTTCACCCTCCAATGGATGCCGCGGCCAGCACACCATGTTGATCTGAAGGCAGGAGCCAGGTGCTTATCCTGGTCTCTCATGGGGTGCAGGGCCCAAGGAATTGGGCCATACTCCACTGCACTCCCGGGCCATAGCAGAGAACTGGCCTGGAAGAGGGGCAACTGGGACAGAATTCGGTGCCCCAACCGGGACTAGAACCTGGTGTGCCGGCACCACAAGGTGGAGGATTAGCCTATTGAGCCATGACGCTGGCCTCATTTAGGTGTATTTCATAGAATTTATCTAACTGCCATCCCCATGGGACAGGAAGATGACCAGAGTAGTCCCATTCTGCCACATTTGGGCTCAGCAGTTTATTAAAACTTTAATCAGTTTTTTTTTTTCATTTTAAAGGCACTAAGACAGATACTCCATCCACTGAATCTCTCATCAAATTCTCACAACAGCTGGGACTGAGCCAGTCTGAGGTGAAGATCCCAGAACTCAGTCTGGGTGGGAGAGACCCAAATAGTTGAGCTATCACTTGCTGCCTCCTAGAGTGCATTTTAGCAAGAAACTGGATTGCTAGTAGGGAGGGGTCTCAAACCTATGCACTCAGACACAGGATGTGGGCCTCTAAAGATCTATCTTAAGTGTAGTGCCCAAATGCTGATTCATCTATTATTTTACGAGGACTACCACTGGAGGCCAAACCCACTCTTCTGGCTCTGATGATCACAACCCCTAAAGTTCCCATGCACAACCATCCAAGGAGTCTTCAGAGCAGCAGACTCCTGCTGTGCTCTCTATCCAGTGTACCACCAGGTGCTGTTCTCCCTGACTTCTCTCCATCTATTATCCACAGGCTGGCACCCAATCTGGCCATCCTCAACAAAGTCAGAATGCTTTCTATTGATGTGGTGATGAGGGCGGCTTCTAAGATTACTCATTTCAGGTAAATCTCATGGGTTTCTCTAGGCCTTCCTTGACCTCTATGTGGCCCATCTACCTCATGGAAGATGAGTGGCATACTAGGTCTGGAACCCCACAGGCACCCCTCTGAGAGACAGTCACCTATTTACTAGCTCATGGCATAGATAATCATGGCCTTATTGGGCACTGAATCATAGGCCTTTAGGTCTTCAATTCACTAGTGCAGTGCACTAGTCCTGCTGGGTCACTGCCTAAGAGGAAGACTAGCCCTTAGTATACTTTTATGGTCATCACTATTAAGGCAAGACATGTTTTCCCATGAACTCTGGTGTTGTTCTTCCCCACCTTTCATTTACCATTTCTGATCCTTGGTGTGGATTTACTTTGTGATAGTCTAATATCATTCTCCAGTATCTGCTTTTCTAATAACTCAACTAATAAATTAAATCTGGATATGTTGGGGTTCACTATATCTGCTTCCTGGTTCATTTAGTTTTTAAATGTAGCTCTTTAGCAGATAATGCTTTTTAAAAACATAAATCCAGTACCATTATCTCGTCTTTCAAAATTGATAATTTAATATCTAATACCCATTGCTTCTGATTGTCACATAGATTTTGACTTAGTTATGGCTGGAAGAATGGTTAAAGGATTTTACTTGGACTTACTTTTACACTATAGGCCATGAAACCAATGTTTTTCTTCCCATTACTATGTATTTCCCCTCCAATTACACAATTTGAGACCAGGGAAATTAAATATGTTGGGTTTGGGGAACCAGTAGACTCTTTAAAACCTGAACTTTGTAACAGTTTATGAGTTTTGGACATGTTAGTGGGTCCTTGCTGTCTATTCAGATAAGAATTCTGAATATCAGCTAAAATAAAATAGGTGACCTGGTAAGGTTTTTAGCATTTATTCAGGTTGTATAGTGTGGGCATGAAAGCACAGAAGAAGGCCTGGGTGCTCCGAGTCTTTTTTCCACTTCCAAAGAGGTAGTCGCTACATAATCTGATTGGCAGGTGGGCATACAGGTGAGGTCATATAGGGGCATGAGATCATGGCTGTTGCTGTGGCTTAACAGGTTAATCCTCTGCCTTGCAGCGCTGGCACACCAGATTCTAGTCCCGGTTGGGGCACCGGATTCTGTCCTGGTTGCCCCTCTTCCAGGCCAGCTCTCTGCTATGGCCCAGGAAGGCAGTGGAGAATGGCCCAAGTGCTTGGGCCCTGCACCTGCATGGGAGGCTGGGAGAAGTACCTGGCTCCTGGATTCGGATCAGCACGATGCTGCTGGCTGCAGTGGCCATTGGAGGGTGAACCAACGGCAAAAAGGAAGACCTTTCTCTCTGTCTCTCTCTCACTATCCACTCTGCCTGTCAAAAAAAAAGGGGGGGGTGAGAGGGTAAAGACATGGTTTCCAGCTCACAAATTTAATCATTTAATCCTGTCTGCCTGTCTATATCAGGATTTACATCTATGACCGAGAAAGGAGAAGTAGATGGTATGTATTGCATTTCTACATTGCTTCATTTTCCTCTTGACATGAATCCTAAGCAACCAACTCTATGTCCAGTACCCAATGAAGGGAAAAACCATGATATGTAATTAGGATTAACAAAACCCTTTAGGGGCCAGTGCCATGGCTCACTTGGTTAATCCTCGCCTGCAGTGCCAGTATCCCATATGGGTGGAGGTTTCAGTCTCAGTTGCTCCTTTTCCAGTCCAGCTCTCTGCTGTGGCCTGGGAAAGCAGTGGATGATGGCCCAAGTGCTTGGTTCTCTGCACCTGCATGGGAGACCAGGAGCAAGCACATGGCTCCTGGTTTCAGATAGGCATAGCTCCGGCCATTGCAACCATTTGGGGAGTGAACCAATGGAAGGAAGATATTTCTCTCTGTTTCTCACTGTCTGTAATTCTACCTGTCAAATAAATAAATAAAAATCTTAAAAAAAAAAAAAAAAACCTCTAAGACTCTGACATCTGTATGTAAGTATCCAAGTAAACAGAAAGTTTAGCAGATCTCTTCCTGCTAGTTTGGAATCATATAACAATGGTTACAAGTTTGTAATTTTTTTTTTTGACAGGCAGAGTGGACAGTGAGAGAGAGAGACAGAGAGAAAGTTCTTCCTTTGCCATTGGTTCACTGTCCAGTGGCCGCTGTGGCCAGCATGCTGCTGCCAGCACACCACGCTGATCCGAAGGCAGGAGCCACGTGCTTATCCTGGTCTCCTATGGGGTGCAGGGCCCAAGTACTGGGGCCATCCTCCACTGCACTCCTGGGCCATAGCAGAGAGCTGGCCTGGAAGAGGGGCAACTGGGACAGAATCCGGCACCCCAGCTGGGACTAGAACCTGGTGTGTTGGCACTGCAAGGTGGAGGATTAGCCTGTTGAGCCACGGTGCCGGCCATAAGTTTATAAATTTTAATAAACTCAAAATTTGGTCTCTGAGCTCCCACAGCTGATTGTGTACTTAATGTGTGCCTGGGATGTGCTTGTGTTTCCTTGTGTTAGTGCATGCATGAACGTATACATGTGTATCTGTACCTTGTTTCAATGTTATTCTTTGCATAGAATTATTTATTGACCTCTTTTTCTTTTCAGTTTTATGGTAAGATGATTTGCTTTATGCTTCTTCACAATTGGAATCCCACCCCCTAGAGGCTTATGCTGCTGTTATAGTCCTGCCCACCTGAATCATTAAAGAAACCTCAAGTAACTGGCAGAAACTGGTGCTGTTGGCTCAGTGTAGAGAAAAAATAAGTATGGCTTCTTGCTTTTCTCCTCTTCATTAGACTTTGGGTTGTTACAGCCTCTGCTGAGACCTTGCAAACATCCAAAAATGTTCCATGCTCAGGTTCCAACTTCATCCCATTAGCCCATCACTTGGCTCTGTTGGGCTCTCTCATGGACCCAGCCTCTCTATACTAATTAAATCAATGTTTCAGAGCAGAAATGATTCTTCCTCATTCAAAAATTCAACAATCACTTCAAGGTTTAATAGTAAATACCCACTGAAGTCAATGTCTTAGGATTGAATACCTAGGTTTTTTTTTTTTATTCTTTTTTTTTTTAGACAGAGTGGACAGTG
This sequence comes from Lepus europaeus, assembly GCF_033115175.1. Taxonomy (NCBI): domain Eukaryota; kingdom Metazoa; phylum Chordata; class Mammalia; order Lagomorpha; family Leporidae; genus Lepus; species Lepus europaeus. The sequence continues at coordinate 32,529,713 of NC_084851.1, read as the reverse complement.
AGAGAGAGACAGAGAGAAAGGACTTCCTTTTGCCGTTGGTTCACCCTCCAATGGCCACTGTGGCTGGCGCACTGCTGCCAGCACACCACACTGATCCGATGGCAGGAGCCAGGTGCTTCTCCTGGTCTCCCATGGGGTGCAGGGCCCAAGTACTTGGGCCATCCTCCTCTGCACTCCCTGGCCACAGCAGAGAGCTGGCCTGGAAGAGGGGCAACCAGGACAGAATCTGAAGCCCCAACCAGGACTAGAACCTGGTGTGCCAGCACACAGGCAGAGGATTAGCCTGTTGAGCCATGGCGCCGGCCGAATACCTAGGTTTTATCTGGAGGCCTACTACATATGGTGACATAATACATGATCCTTGCTCAGATACACCTTGCAGTATCTCAAAGAGAGATATGGAGAAAGATTTTATGATTTTGAAAGATAAGTAGTATTTAGTTCAATAAAGAGAGTAAGCAGGCAAGAGAGTGGCATAAACTAGGGTACTGTTTTCAAAATTATATTCATGAGACATTGTGACTTGTTTTACTGAAGAAATGTTTATATAGAGGGTATGCAGATGAACAGGAGGTTACTCAGGCCTGATTGTGGAGGATTTTTTTTTGGACAGGCAGAGTGGATAGTGAGAGAGAGAGAGACAGAAAGAAAGGTCTTCCTTTGCCATTGGTTCACCCTCCAATGGCCACCATGGCTGGCGCACTGTGGCCGGCACACTATGCTGATCCAATGGCAGGAGCCTGGTGCTTATCCTGGTCTCCCATGTGGGTGCAGGGGCCCAAGCACTTGGGCCATCCTCCACTGCCTTCCTAGGCCACAGCAGACAGCTGGCCTGGAAGAGGAGCAACTGGGACAGAATCTGGTGCCCCGACCGGGACTAGAACCTGGTGTGCTGGCGCTGCAAGGCAAAGGATTAGCCTAGTGAGCCATGGTGCCAGCTTTGTGGAGGATTTTTTAATACATGTGTACTCTATCTTGAAGTAGTGAATTCTCTTAGAAGCAAAGGAATGATAAAGTAAAAGCAAAATCTATAAGACAAACCTGGCAAGAGTAGGTAGGATGACTTAATGGTGTGAGATTTTCAAAGAATAGAGGGAGATCAGTTAAGAAAACCAGATGATACTACTTTTCAGGAAAATTGTTAATTGTACTTTTCTCAGCTGAAGATATCCTATTTTGTAATGGAGATTTTCTTTTTTTAAACTTTTATTTAATGAATATAAATTTCCAATGTACAGCTTATGGGTTACAATGGCTTCCCGCCATAACTTCCCTCCCACCCACAACCCTCTACTTTCCCGCTCCCTCTCCCTTTCCATTCACATCAAGATTCATTTTCAATTCTCTTTATATACAGAAGATCAGTTTAGTATATATTAAGTGAAGATTTCAACAGTTTGCCCTCACATAGTAACACAAAGTGAAAAAATACTGCTGGAGTACTCATTATAGCATTAAATAACAGTGTACAGCACATTAAAGACAGAGATCCTACATGATATTTTTAAAAAATCAATTAATTTTTTATACCATTTCCAATTTAACACCAGGGTTTTTTTTTCAATTATCTTTATATACAGAAGATCGATTCAGTATATAATTAGTAAAGATTTCATCAGTTTGCACCCACACAGAAACACAAAGTGTAAAAATACTGTTTTAGTACTTGTTATAGCATCACTTCACATTAGACAACACATTAAGGACAGATCCCACAGGAGATGTAAGTACACAGTGACTCCTGTTGTTGACTTAACAATTTGACACTCTTGTTTATGGTGTCAGTAATCTCCCTAGGCTCTAGTCATGAGTTGCCAAGGCTATGGAAGCCTTTAGGGTTCGCTGACTTTGATCTTATTCTGATAGGGTCATAGTCAAAGTGGAAATTCTCTCCTCCCTTCAGAGAAAGGTACCTCCTTCTTTGATGGCCCCATTCTTTCCACTGGGATCTCACTCACAGAGATCTTTCATTTAGGTCTTCTTTTTTTTCCCCTAGGGTGTCTTGGCTTTGCATGCCTACAATACTCTCATGGGCTCTTCAGCCAGATCTGAATGCCTTAAGGGCTAATTCTGAGGCCAGAGTGTTGTTTAGGACATCTACCATTCTATGAGTCTGCTGTGTATCCCGCTTCCCATGTTGGATCTTTCTCTCCCTTTTTGATTCTATCAGCTAGTATTAGCAGACACTTGTTTGTGTGATCCCTTTGATTCTTAGACCTATCAGAGCCATCAATTGTGAACTGAACTTGGACTAGTGAGATGGCATTGGTACATGCCACCTTGATGGGATTGTTTTGGAATCCCCTGGCACGTTTCTAATTCCACCATTTGCAGCAAGTCTGATTGAGCATGTCCCAAATTGTACATCTCTTCCCTCTCTTTTTCCCACTCATATTTAACAAGGATCACTTTTCAGTTAAAATTTAAACACCTAAGAATAATTGTGTGTTAATTGCAGAGTTCAACCACTAGTACTAGAACAACAACAAAAACAACAACAAAATACTAAAAATAATAAAGTATTAAATTGTACATCAAGAGTCAGGACAAGAGCTGATCAGGTCATTGTTTCCTATAGTGTCCATTTCACTTCAACAGGTTTCCCCTTTGGTGCTCAGTTAGTTGTCACCGATCAGGGAAAGCAAATTATATTTGTCTCTTTGGAACAGCCTTAATTCACTCAGCATGATGTTTTCCAGATTCCTGCAATGGAGATTTTCTATAATAACTATAACCAACAACTTTTCTGCCTTTCTTGTTTAATCTGTCTCTGTGACATCATAATTTTGTTTTATTAGTCGTTTCATTTTGAGATGCACATGTGACTTTAAGAAATGACACAGAAGGATTCCTTCTCTGCTCATGGTCACAACTTGTAGTATTGCAGGACAGTGTCATGGCCAGGATGTCAACACTGACTCAGTGAAGGCACAGAACAGCTCTATTATCATGATGATTCTTTTTGTAACATTTTCATGACACATCCATTTTCCTCCTGACCCCATCCACATCTATTGCATTTTCCCAGAAAAAGAAGCCCTAAATCTTTGTTTCTATTGCTAGAATATTTTACGGTAAATCCCAGCATAGAATTTACTCTGAAATATTTCATTTTACTTCTTGAAAATAAAAGAACACTTTAAAAAGATAACCATGCTTCTACTCAACATCAGCACTTTATCCAGTACTTTATTTGGTGGTCTCAAGTGTATTGTTTCTATAGCTAAGGTTTTCAAATCAGAATCTAGTCTCACATTGCTTTTTGTTAACATACACCTTAGGTGTGTGCATATTTTAGTCTTATTTATTTTGTTTGAAAGGTATAGTTGGAAGGAAGACAGAGAAAAAGCATGAAAGCAAGCACTTCCTGCTCACTTTTGCTATTTGGATTATTCTCCAAATAGCTGCAAGAGCCATGGCAAGGATCCCAGGGTTGTATACAGTTTTCCCACATGGGAGAGAGGGAACCAAGAACTTAGACCACTTTCTGTATCTTTCTGAGGTATATTAGCATGGACCTAGATCAGAAGTACAGAAGTGGAGCAACCAGTATATCAACCAACATCCACATGTGATGTTAGCATTACAGTCAGTGGCTTAACCCACTGCACCAAAATGCAAGCCCCCTCTCTTAAATGTCATTTAAGTATTTGTGAGTTTGATGCAGAAAACAGTATCATTTTAGTTGGCAATAGTGCTTAAATAGAATGAATTATAAGCTGTGTATGGATTTCAAAATTTTTTGTACCAAAATAAATTCATCTTCCATTTTTTCTATGAAATTTTTGAAGTCTCTGTGTACACAGGAACATATGGACCAACAGCAGTTTTTCCTTTGCTCTCAGGAACTACATTTTATTTTTTTAAACAAAGTTCTTCTGGGCTGACACTTTTGTGTAGTAAATAAAGCTACCACCTGTAGTGCTAGAATCCCATATGGGCACCAGTTAGACACATGGCTGCTCCATTTCTGATCTAGCTCTCTGCTTTGGCCTGGGAAAGCAGTAGAAGATGGCCCAATGCTTGGGTCCCTGCACCCACATGAGAGACCTGGAAGACCAACTGTGGCTCCTGGCTTTGGATTGACCCAACTCCAGCCATTGCAGCCAGTTGGGGAGTGAAACAATGGGTGGATGATCTCTCTCTCTCTCTCTCTCTCTCTCTCTCTCTCTCTCTCAATCTCTCTCTCTCTCTCTCTCTCTCTCTCTCTCTCTCTCTCTCTCTCTCACTGCCTCTGCCTCTTTGTTACTTTGCCTTTCAAATTAAAAATATGTAAAAAAATAAAGTTTTTCTATGGCTGAATAGTGTCAAGAATGCTAGTGCCAGCTCTGTGTCACTCCAAGTGGCTCACATAAATCAGGTGACAGAAAACCAGAGATACCGAGCTTCTATACTCTAGATTTACATAGAACTTACTGAAATAAGTCAATTCTAAACCTGTTTTCCCTACTTACCCTGGTATGCTCACTGAGTCTCACTAAAAGCACAATAAAAACTATTTGAAAATTTTTATTGCATTATACACCTTAATAGGTCACAGTGCATAAACACAGTATGAACTGGTCAAAGCAAGCAATCAACCTCTCAACTTCACCATCACTTTTATTTAGTACCTTAGTCCTCTCTTACAGTTCCTTATAACACATATACCAGAATTCATGCATGAAGACACAGAAAATTTGAATAGACCAATAAGCAAGTTTGAGATTCAGAGGTATACACTACCTACAAAACTAAGCTCAGAAATTAGTGGCTACGCTGATTAATTCTACCAGACTTTAAAGGATGAACTAATACCATTTCTTCTTAAACATTTCAAAACAATGGATAGGGAGGGAACCATTCTAATCTTACTCTGTGAGGCTGGAGTTACCTTAAAGACAAAGCCAAACAAGGATACAACAAAAAACAGAAGTAGGAACCATTATCCCTAGTGAATGTAGATGCAGAAATACTTGAGAAAATGCAAGCAAACTGAATCCAAGGACACATCCACCCTGACAAAAATAGAATTTACACCAGTGATTCAGGACTGTTATAGCATACACAGATTAATAAATGTGATATATACAATGATAAAATGGGGATAAAATCCATACTATTTCCTCAGTAGATGCAGAGAAAACATTTGGTAAAATACAATATTCTTTTATGATAAAACAATAAAAATTGGTTATAGAGGGAATGTACCTCAGCACAAGACAGCCAACATCATATAGAATGGGTAAAAGCTGGAAATATTTTCACTAAGATCTGCAACTAGACAAAGATCTCCACTGTCACCACTTTTATTCAATATAGTTCTGGAAGTTTTAGTTGGAGCCATAAGGCAAGAAACAGAAACTAAAAGTATAAAAATTAGAAAGGTGAGAATTAAATTATCAATGCAGTTGATACAAGTCTTATATTGGGAAACAAAAAGATCCCCCCAACAGACTATTAGAACTTACACAAGAATTCAGCAATTTCAGGATGCAAAGTGAACACACAAAAATTGGTATCACTCATACAAATCAACAATTATCTGCCTGAGAAAGGACTTAAAAGAAAGCTTCCCTTCACAAAATCTACCACAATTAAATAATGGAATAAATTCAATCCAGGGTGTGAAAGATCTTTACAATAAAAATATTTTTAAAAATGAAAGAAACCGAAGGTACAAACAATGAAAAAATCAATGGTTCAAGTATTCCAAATGTCCATATTATCCAAAAAATTTACAGTCAGTGCAATCTCCATCAAAATTTCAAGGACATTCCTTACAGAAAAAAAAAATCTTAAAATTTAGATGGAAATATGGATGAAATTAAATGGACAAAGCTGTCTTAAATGATAAAAATAAAGCTATAGGCATCACATACCAGATTTCAAGACACATTACAGGGTGATTATTAACATAGCATTGTCCTCCAGGCTGGCGCTGTGGCACAGCGAGTTAACACCCTGTCCTGAAGCACAGCATCCCATATGGGTGCCGGTTCTAATCCCAGCTGCTATTCTTACAATCCAGCTCTCTGCTGTGGCCTGAGAAACCAGTAGAAGATGGCCCAAGTCCTTGGGCTCCTTCACCCACATGGGAGACCTGGAAGAAGTCCTGGCTCCTGGCTTCAGATTGGCACAGCTCTGACTGTGGTGGCTATTTGGGGAGTGAACCATTGGATGGATGACCTCTCTCTCTCTATCTCTCCCCCCCCCCTCTTTCTTTTTTTTTTTTTTTTTTTTTTTTTTATTAAACTTTTATTTAATGAATATAAATTTCCAAAGTATAGTTTATGGGTTACAATGGCTTCCCCCCTCGCATAACTTCCCTCCCGCCCGCAACCCTCCCCCCTCCCGCTCCCCCTCTCCCTCCATTCGTGTAAGGATTCATTTTCAATTCTCTTTATATACAGAAGATCTCTCTGTGTAACTCTTTCAAGTAAAATAAATAAAACTTTTTAAAAAATTAAAAATAAAATAGCATTGTACTGGCATATAAATAGACTTGTAACCCAAAGGCACAGATTATAAACACCAGAAATAGCTGCACATCTACAATTGAATAATATTTGACAAATTCTGCTAAAAATTTTCATGTATTGAGAAAATTGGATTTCTACATGCAACTGTTTGAAACAAGACTCCTACTTTATCTCCTATACAAAAAATTTACTTGAAATGAATCAAGCATCTAAGCTTAAGATATTATTAGAGGTGGCCAGCTGCATGGCTCAGTAGGTTAATCATCCACCTGTGGTGCTGGCACTCTGGGGTTCTAGTCCTGGTTGGAGCACTGGATTCTGTCCTGGTTACCCCTCTTCATGTCCAGCTCTCTGCTGTGTCCCGGGAGTGCAGTGGAGGATGGCCTAAGTGCTTGGTCCCTGCATCCACATGGGAGACCAGGAGGAAGCACCTGGCTCCTGGCTTCAAATCAGCACAGTGTGCCGGGCAGCAACACACTGGCCATCACGGCCACTTGGGGGGTGAACCAACGGAAAAAGGAAGACTGTTCTCTGTCTCTCTCTCTCTCACTGTCTAAATCTACCTGTCAAAAAAATATATTATTAGAGGAAAACATAGGGAAAATGTCACAGGACATTGGCCTAAGCAAAGATTTTTTGTATAACATCCCAGAAGCACAAGCAATAAAGAAAAAAAAATAGAGAAATGTGATTATGTCAAGCTTGAAATGTTTATGCACTGCAAAGAAAAAAAATGAAGAGAAAAATGACAGAATGGAAAAAATATTGGCAAACTATGTATCTGATACATGATTAATATATAGACATGACAACCTATTGAGAAAAATAGAAGCCCCAGAAACTAACCCACACATCTACAACCAACTAATCCTTCACAATTGAGCTAAAATCAATCCCTGGTGAAAGGAGAGTCTCTTCATCAAATGAAGTCTCTTCATCAAATGCATACAGAAGCATGAAACATGACCCCTACATTACATCTTGTAAAACAATCAACTCAAAATGGGCCAAACCTCTAAATCTAGGACTCGATACAATCAATAACTAAAGGAGTACTTTAGGGAAACTGCAAGACATTGGCATTGGAGACAAGTTCTTGAAAAAGACCTCAGGAATACAGGTAATAAAAGTAAATATACAAGTGGACTTAACTCAAGCTAAAGAGTTTCTGTCTTGTAAAGGAAATACTCAATAAAGTGAAGAGGCAATTAACGGAATGTGTTAAATTATTTGCAAATTATGAAATAAAGGATTATTATCCAGAATATATTAAGAGCTCAAAAAACTCAATAACATCAAAACAAACAATACAGTTAATAAATAGGCAAAGGACATGAATGGGCATTTTTCAAAGGATGGAATTCAAATTGCCAACAAATAGAAAGTGTCAGAATCACTAGCCATCAGGGAAATGCAAATATATACCACCATGAGAAGTCAGCATTGCTGCTGTATCATGTATATCTTCCATCTGCAGCATCCCTGTGTCAATTTGAGTTCTGGTTGCTTCACTTCTGATCCAGCTGCCTGCTAATTCACCTCAGAAAGTTGTAGAAGATGGCCTATCTCCTTGGGCCCCTGTGCCATATGGGAGAGCCAAAGCCTCTAGCTTGTGCTTTAATCTAGCCTAGATCTGACCACTACAGCTGCTTGCAAGTGAGCTAGTAGATGGAAAATCTCTGTCTTCCTCTGCCTCTCTTTCTCTGTAACTCTTTCAAATAAAAAAAAATAAAGCTTTAAAAAAGTACAGTGAGGTTTTACTACTTCCCGGTTCGAATGGCTATTATCCATAAATAAATAAATACATTAACTAATTAAGTAAATGCTGGTGAGGGTGTAGGATAATAGATACACTAATGGACCTTTGAAATGATATAAACTAGTGCAACCATTATTGGAGATAATAGCTCAATATCTCTGTAATCTGACAATAAACCTACCATATGACTCAGACATCCCACTCCTGGAAATTTACCCATAGAATATGAAATCAGAATATGATCTGCACCCCCATGTTTATTGCAGCAAAATTCACAATAGCTAAGATGTGAAATCAACCCAGCTGTTAATCAACTGAAGACTTGATAAAGAAAATGTGATACACATTCTCATACACACACTCACCACACACACCACTACACACACACCACACACAGTCTTTGGACTAGTACTCACCTTAAATATAATGAAACCCTGTCTTTTGTAATAAAATGGGTGGACCTGGAAGCCATTTTGTTAAATGAAATAAGTCAGTTGCCAAAAGAGACAAATATCCTATATTTTCTCTGATTTGTAGTAACTAACATACACAGTACAAAAAATGTAATGTAGATGAATGAAAATTACATTTTGAGATTTGACTATTGTTTACAGCCCTTGTCTATTCTATTGAGGAATTGTGTCTTTCTTCTACTTTATATTCTTTGAATTATTTACTTAGTGGAAGATTAATTTTGGAATTATAACATAAAAAGTATGTAGTTCAATGTAAAGATTAAAAGAATAAAATAAGAAAGCAAGGAGGGAAGGAGGTTGGGCACATGAGTAGGGGAGACAGTAGGACAGGATATATCAAAATGCTCCTAAATCTGTGTGTATGAAACATCAAATTTGTTCACCTTATATAAATAATTAAAAACAGAGAATAATAAAAAGGATCTAAGTGATTTATAGTTTCAGATGATTCCTTATAATACTCTAATTGTTATATTTTAGTGGAATATTTTAAAAAAGGAAATCCACATGGAATGTCAAAGAATCAAAGTATCCAACATATTCTCAAAAATGAGATTAAAAGATGGAAGTTTCACAATCCCTTAATTTTCAAAATGAAAAGTAATAAAAACTGAAAGTAGCATAAACACAAAGATCAATGCAATAGAATAGAGAGATTGAGGGTGTGCATTTGGTCCCTCAGTTAAGATGCTGTTTAAGATGGCTGCATTCCATACTACAGTATTTGGGTTTAATTCTAGCTCTGGACTCAAATTTCCTGTCAATGCCAAATATGAGAAGCAATGTGATATGACAAATAATCAGGTCTCTGCCAGTCACATAGGAGGCCATGATTATGTTTATGGCTTCTGGTTCAGGTTCCAGTTACAGCCCAGACCTGGTCATCACAGACAACTGGGGAGTGAACCAGAAGTTAGGAACTCTCTGTCCCTCTCAATCTGCCACACAAATTAACATACTACTACTAATAATGATAAACATTTAATATCATTGGCTATGTTAATAAATGAAAGTCAAGATCTGTTAATCTTATTTATCAAAAAAATTGACTGAATTCAGCATATCATGAAAACCTTAAGCAAACTATGACTTGAAGAGAAGTGCACAAGAAGGGCACCTATAGGAAATCTATGTCAGACTTCAATAAATGGGGATAAGGTACAAATACTTCTAACACTTCTATTCAACAGTTTAGTACAGGATTCTGTCAAAGAAACCACACAAAGAAAAAAAACTCCACAAGGGACTATTTATTGCCTCAGAAGTTTCTCTCCCAGCTATGCCACTAAAATATCAAAATCCACATGCACACAAAGGTTCACAGCAGAAATATTCATGAAAGCCAAATCTAAAAGCAACACAAACACTGATGTATAAGAAACACAGTATGCGTTACGTCTTTTATAATGGTATGCTATTTGGCAATCAAAATTAATAATGAAATGGCATGCAACAAAATAATGAAACTCACAAAATAAAGAAATCAAAAATAAAATTTCACAAAAAGTAACACTATGAATCCAATTTTAGGACATGTATAGAGAAATCCAATCTCTAAAGACAGATTCTAGATTAATGCCTGTCTGTCACTGATGGTGAATGAGGATCTATTGTAGATAATATTAATTATTTGGGAATTAATGAAATGTGCTTATATTAGACTGTGGTTATGATTATGTAATTTCCAAAATTTTATAAAATATGGAATATTTGGGGCTGGCAACATGGTGCACTAGGTTAATCATCCACCTGCAGCACCGGCATCTCATATGGGCACTGGTTCTGATCCTGATTGCTCCTCTTCCTGTCCAGCTTTCTGCTGTGGCCTAGGAAGGCAGTGGAGGATGGCCCAAGTGCTTGGGCCCCTGCACCCACATGGGAGACCAGGATGAAGCACCTGGCTCCTGGCTTCAGATAATGTAGCTGTTGTGGCCATTTGGGGAGTGAATCAATGGAAGGAAGACCTTTCTGTCTCTCTCTGTCTCGATGTCTGTAACACTGCCTGTAAAATAAACAAATAAAATCTTTTAAAAATATGGAATATTCACTTAAAACATTAAACAGTTAGGTCTGGGCATATAGGTTCATGAGTTTGGTCTTCACAGAAGATACTGGAGATTAATAACTATGAGGGCATTTCAAATATTTGGTGGAACATGAAATTAAAATACACTAATACTCATTTGGTTAAAAATATATAAAACCATAAATATGAGGGACCTTACAATTCATAGACTATATTTTTCTATAAATGAACTATGCATGTGATTCAAGAGATTCTTGCACCAAGGTTAACCTACCATTTAATTCCTTATTTGTTACTTGATATTGATTGATATAGCTCTAATTCAAATCAATTCATATATACTTGAAAAATACTTCATTTTCTGTATGTGAAACAATTTAAAGTATATATTAACCATGAATTTAAGCAAAGTACTGTTTCCTAATCACTCAAAGTACCATGACAAAATATAAATCCAGTTGTTTCCAAATTGTTTGTCTTAATAAACTTCTTCCAAGGATCATAATTTTAGCTGTGATACTAATTTAAATATTTCAACACCCCTTAAACTTATACAATAAGTGAAATGCTTGTTTGGGTTTATTTTTTGTTGCCTATAATTACACATATCTATGTTTTCCAGTGTGAAAATTTAATCCCTGAAAACAGTGTCTACTGACCAAATCAGGGTAAACAACATTTTCCCTTCTCTGTTGTTACACATCATGATCAAGCCTTGTAACACATTTTTTCTGTTTGCTCATGAAATATAGACTACTTTATGATGGAACATATTCACCCCACCATTCTATGTAATACTAGGAACTCACATCTATAAACTAAGTCATATTTGGTACCAATTATCCAAATAGTTTTTACATACCAGATTTCAAGACATACTACAAGGCAGTTGTAATCAGAATAGGCTGGTACCAGTACAAAAACAGATGGATAGAACAACAGAACAGAATAGAAACATCAGAAATCAATCCAAATATCTGCAACCAATTTATATTCAACAAAGGAGCTAAAATCAGTCCCTGGAGCAAGGACAGTCACTTCTGGTGCTGGGAAAACTGGATTTCCACATGCATAAGTATAAAGCAAGACCCCTATCTTACATCTTATACAAAAAACCACTCAAAATGGATTAAAAACCTGAATCTATGACCTGACACCATCAAATTATTAGAGGACATTGGGGAAACCCTGCAAGACATTGGCATAGCCAAAAACATCTTGCAAAAGACCCAATAGGCACAAGCGGTCAAAGCCAAAATTAACAATGTGATTTCATCCAATTGAGGAGCTCTGTACTGGAAAAGAAATGCCCAGGAAACTGAAGAGGCAACCAACATGGGGCCAGTGCTGTAGTGCAGTGGGTTAAACCCCAGCCTGAAGTGCTGGCATCCCATATGGTTGCCGGTTCTAGTCCTGGCTGCTCCTCTTCTGATGCAGCCCTCTGCTATGGCCTAGGAAAGCAGTAGAAGATGGCCCAACTCCTTGGACCCTGCAACCATGTAGGAAACCTGGAAGAAGCTCCTGGATTCCAGCTTCAGATCAGCTCAGCTCTGGCCATTGTGGTCATTCAGGGAGTGAACCAGCCCAGTGGAAGATGTCTCTAATCTCTCTCTCTCTCTCTCTCTCTCTCTCTCTCTCTCTCTCTCTGCCTCTTATTCTCTCTTTTTGTAACTCTGACTTTCAAATAAATAATTCTTAAAAAAAGAGGCAACCAACGTAATAGGAGAGAGTATTTGTGAACTATGCAAATGGTAAAGGATTAGAGCCTAGAATATATAAAGAGATTAAGAAACTCAACAACAAAACACACAACTCAGTGAAGAAATGAGCAAAGGACTTAGATATTTCTCAAAAGAGGAAATCCTACTGATTGATAGACACATGAAAAAAATGCTCAGAATCATTAGTCATCAGGGAAATGCAAATCCAAACTACAACGAGGTTTCACCTCACCCTTGTTAGAATGTCTTTCATACAGAAATCAACAAACAACAAATACTTGCAAGGATGTGGGAAAAAGATACCTTAATCCACTGTTGGTTGGAATGTAAACTGGTAAAGCCACTATGGAAGACAGTATAGAGATACCTCAGGGGATTGAATATAGACCTACTATATGACCCAGCCATCCCACTCTGAAATTTACCCAATGGAAATGAAACTATCATATGAAAAAGATATCTGTACCCCCATGTTCACTGGAGCTCAATTCACAATAGCTAACACATGCAATCAGTCCAAATGCTCATCAACTGAAGACTGGAAAAAGAAATATGGGATATGTACACAGCAGAAAAAAATGAAATCTAGTCATATATAATAAAATGGAAGAATATGGAAAATGTCACACTTAGTGAGATAAGGCAGTCCCAAAAGGACAAATACCACATGTTCTCCCTGATTTTTTATAATGAATAGAGCATCTAAAAGTCAATCTGTAGAAGTGAAATTAACACTTTGATAAGCAATGACTTGAACAATCCTTGTCTTGACAGTGGAGGACTATTTTTCTAAATACTATTTGTTGAACTCTTTTGTATGAAGTGAATTGAAAATAGATTTTGGTATAATGTAAGATTGAGAATAAGGAGGAGGAAGAATAGTTTGGGAGTATGGGAGAAAGAATGGGAATGGAGGGAATAATCACCATATACTTAAAGTTACAATTATGATGTGTATGAAGTTTATAACTGTAAAGCTGTATAGTTCTGCATACACTCCTAGCAACTTACTTCTAAGGATATAGTTTAAATACTTTCCATGGCACCCCAAATCCACCTTAGAAGTATCCACAAATCCACAAAAGAAGTATAGTTCTTGGGTGCTTCTTTAACATTGATTGTGTTTCTTTAAAAAAAAGGAGTGAAATTAACTTCCAGATGCAATGACTTTGAATAGCCTTTGTCATGAATGTTGAGGAACCTTTTTAATTTTTTGATGTACAAATTGTTGAACTACTTACTGATATGTCAGTCTTCTGTGTATAAATTTAATCAAAAGGGGGACTTAATGGAGAATGGGACTGGGGGTGAAAGAGGGAAGAGGAGGAAAGTTGGGGGAGTGAATGAGAGGGTGGGTATTATGGGAAGAATCATTGTATTCCTGAATATGTACTTATGAAATGCAAGAAGTTTGTATTCCTAAATTAAAAGGTTTCCCTGTGGGGGTGTGAGTGAAATTCATCAGTTTGAAAAAAAAAAAGGGACACACAGAAAGGCAGGGAAAAATACTCTCTGTCAATTGTCAATTGTTACTTCACAAATGCCTAAAGCAGTCATGGCTGTGCCAGACCTATTTTGATATGACATCAAACACACAGTTGACAACAATGAAAATAAAGTAGTAGGGCTGGAAAAAAAAACAAATTAAAAGACTACATACTAAAGGAAAAATTTTTTAAAAAGATAGCAAATCATAGGAGAAAATATTGACAAACTTAGTTTGATTTAGGGAATACTACAAAGAACATCCAGAAATCAAAAGCAAATATAATAAAAATGGACAAATTTAATGATACTTCTTTTGTGAGTACTTAGACTTGGTTATAATATAACTCTTTCTAGAAAGAGGTCCTGCATAGGAAGTTAGTGCACAATGATTCTTGTTAATTTAAAAATTAGCACTCATATATGATATCAGTGATCAGCCTTTGTCATGAATGTTGAGGAACCTTGACATGAGATGACTAGGATATGTGGGGAAAAAGGAATGCATAAATTGTTTTTAGGAATATAAAGTGGTACATCTACTATAGAAAACACTATCAAGGATCCTCTAAAAATTGAAAAAAATGACAAAAAGTAATCCAACTAATGGATGTGTATCCAAAAGAAATAAAATCACGATCTCAGAAATACACCTACACATCCGTGTTCACATAAGCATTATTCACAAGAACAAGATATGAAAGTAACTACATTGTCTGTCAACAGATGAAAAGAAAGAACATTATATATACATAATGGAATCACATTCAACCTTGAAAAACTCCTGATGTTTTGTGCCAATATGTATCCTAAAGTATGAATATGTACATTAGGCTGCTTGATATAACACAGGGAAAAATAAATGCCACTTATGTGTGGAATCTAAGGAAGTCAGTCATAAGCACAGAATATAATGTGTGTTGCTTGTTGAATGACACATTTGCATAAGGAGATAAATTAATGTTAAGATATAGAGAATTCTTGGGGGGCAGAACCAAGATGGTGGATAGTGAGGACGTGCACTAATAGTTTGGGAAAATAAAGTTTCATAAAAGTGCAATTACTGTAGCCTCAGGAAAAGACTCAAGAAAAAAACTGCAGAGGAAATGCTTCTGGATCTAGTGGATGTGACACAGAGGACCTACAGGGAGCCCAATGCGTGGAAACCCAACCGCGGGAGCCGAGCTGCAAAATCTTGCAAGTGCAGAAATGAACAGGAGGTAAGACAAAAAAGTCAGAAACCTGAGACATTGGTGGGGAAAGCCAGAGGCCTCTCTCTCCACTCACTGAACAAAACAAAGAGCAGGCACCATTTTACGTATGTAAAGTGCCATCAAGGAGTACACAAACTCAGTAACTTTGGAACTTTGGTGAAATTGAGAACACATTGAGGGCTGCATAAATACTTCGTGTGGTCCCAGTGGTATATCAAATAAATACTCACAGAAGCCAGATTTCAACTACCCTCAATTCCACTCAGCTGTGTGGAATTACTTCCCAGCTGAGTAAAAAAAAAAAAGAGAGAGAGAGAGAGAGAGAGAGAGAGAGATCTAGCAAGGAACAAGGGAGAGAACAATCTGGGTGAGTCAATTTTTGCACAGCCTTAAACCTGAAGAATCAAGCAGAGCTCTCTGGCCATACTCATCACAGCCTCTAAGGTTCCATCAAAGCAGACAGCCCACTTAGAGGCATAGTATAACAAGAAAAAAAAACCACAGCCAAAAAAATAAATAAATAAATAAATTATCTCCAACATGCCAAACAACAAACCTAGAAACCAAAATAACAAGAGCAAGGCAGACACTATGATGCCCCCAAATTAACAAGACACCCAATGCAAGATTATGAAGATGAAGAGATAGAAGAAATGCAAGAAGCAGATCTCAAAAAATTGATAAGAACATTAAGAAGTTCTCAAAAACTAATTCTTGAACTACAGAAATCCTTAATGGACAAGATAGAAAATCTCTGTCATGAAATTGAAATATTAAGGAGGAATCAAAATGAAATGAACCAACTAATAGAACATGCAACTGTGATAGTGACAAAAAACCAAAATGCAATGAAGAACTCAATAGATCAAATGACAAACACATTAGAGAGCCTTAAAAACAGCATGGGTGAAGCAGAAGAGAGAATATCGGAATTAGAAGACAGAGAACAGGAAAGGAAACAGGCAAATCAAAGAAAAGAAGAAGAAATCAGAAATCTAAAAAATACTGTCAGGAATCTACAGGATACACTTAAAAATCCCAACATTCGGATTCTAGGAGTTCCTGAAGGCATGGAGAGGGAGAAAGGATTAGAAGGCCTTTTTAGTGAGATACTAGCAGAAAATTTCCAAGGTTTGGAGAACGACAGAGACATCCTAGTACAGGAAGCTCATAGAACCCCTAATAAACATGACCAAAAGAGATCCTCACCACAACACGTCATAATCAAACTCACCACAATGAAACATAAAGAAAAGATCCTAAAATGTGCAAGAGAGAAATGCCAGATTATTATCAGAGGATTTCCGATTAGACTCACAGCTGACTTCTCATCAGAAACCCTACAAGCTATGAAAGAATGGCGAGATATAGCCTAGGTACTAAGAGAGAAAAACTGCCAGCCCAGAATACTATATCCTGCAAAGCTCTCATTTGTGAATGAAGGTGAAATAAAGACGTTTCACAGCAAACAGAAATTGAAAGAATTTGTCGCCACTTGTCCAGCCCTGCAAAAGATGCTTAAAGATGTGTTACATACAGAAATACAGAAACACGGTCACCAATATGAAAGAAGATAAAGGAAGAAAAGCTCACAGCAAAAGATCACAGGAGTCTCAAACCATATATTAGAAAAAATCTTTGGCAAATGACAGGGCAAAATTAATCCTTTTCAATAGTCACATTGAATGTTAAAGGTTTGAACTGTCCAGTTAAAAGACATTGGCTGATTGGTTTAAGGAACAAAACTCATCTTTTTACTGCTTATAAGAAACTCATCTTTGCAACAATGATGCATACAGACTGCAAGTGAAAGGCTGGAAAAATATATAGCATGCCAACAGAAATGAAAAAATAGCAGGCGTAGCCATCTTAATATCGGACATTAACTTTACGACAAGAACTGTTAGGAGAGACAAAGAGGGGCACTATATAATGATTAAGGGATCCATTCAACAGGAAGATATAACAATTATCAATGTATATGCACCTAAAATTACAGGGCACCAGCTTATTTAAAAGACTTGTTAAGGGACTTAAAGGGAGACTTAGACCCCAATACAATAGTACTGGGGGACTTCAATACTACACTCTCAGAGATAGGCAGATCAACAGGACAGAAGATCAACAAGGAGACAGTAGATTTAAATGACACCATAGGCTTAATTGATCTAACAGATATCTAGAGAACTTTTTATCCTACACAGGAATACTTTACATTATTCTGAGCAGTACATGGAACCTTCTCCAGGATTGAACACATACTAGGCCATAAAGCAAGTCTCAGCAAATTCAAAAGATTTAGAATTATACCATGCAGCTTCTCAGGCCACAAAGGAATGAAATTGGAAATTAGCAACTCAGGAATCCCTAGAGCCCGTGCAAACTCATGGAGATTGAACAACATGCTCCTGAAAGAACAACGGGTCATAGAAGAAATTAAAAGAGAAATCAAAAATTTTCTGGAAGTAAATGAGGATAACAGCACAACATACCAAAACCTATTGGATGCAACAAAAGCAGTGTTAAGAGGAAAGTTTGTATCAATAGGTGCCTACCTCAAGAAATTGGAAAGGCACCAAATAGATGAGCTTTCAAGTCATCTCAAGGATCTATAAAACCTGCAGCAAACCAAACCCAAACCCAGTAGGAGAAGAGAAGTAATTAAAATCAAAGAAGAAATCAACAGGATTGAATAAAGAAAAAAAAATATATATATATATTACAAAAATCAGCCAAACGACGAGCTGGTTTTTTGAAAAAATAAACAAAATTGACACCCCATTGACCCAACTAACTAAAAAAATAAGAGAAAAGACCCAAATCAATAGGATCAGAGATGAAAAGGGAAACATAACAACAGACACCACAGAAATAAAAAGAATCATCAGAAATTTCTACAAGGACTTGTATGCCAGCAAACAGGGAAATCTATCAGAAATGGACAGATTCTTGGACACATACAACCTACCTAAATTGAGCCAGGAAGACATAGAAAACCTAAACAGACCCATAACTGAGACAGAAATTGAAACAGTAATAAAGGCCCTCCCAACAAAGAAAAGCCCAGGACCAGATGGATTCACTGCTGAATTCTATCAGACATTTAAAGAAGAACTAACCCCAATTCTCCTCAAACTATTCAGGGCAAATGAAAAAGAGGGAATCCTCCCAAACTCTTTCTATGAAGTCACCATCACGTTAATTCCTAAGCCAGAAAAAGATGCAGCATTGAAAGAGAATTACAGACCAATATCAACTGATGAACATAGATGCAAAAATCCTCAATAAAATTCTGGCCAATAGGCCGGCGCCGCGGCTCACTAGGCTAATCCTCTGCCTTGCGGCGCCGGCACACCGGGTTCTAGTCCCGGTCGGGGCACCGATCCTGTCCCGGTTGCCCCTCTTCCAAGCCAGCTCTCTGCTGTGGCCAGGGAGTGCAGTGGAAGATGGCCCAAGTCCTTGGGCCCTGCACCCCATGGGAGACCAGGATAAGCACCTGGCTCCTGCCATCAGATCAGCGCGGTGCACCGGCTGCAGTGCGCTACTGCGGCGGCCATTGGAGGGTGAACCAACAGCAAAAGGAAGACCTTTCCTCTGTCTCTCTCTCACTATCCACTCTGCCTGTCAAAAATAAAAAAAATTAAAAAAAAAACAAAAAACAAAAAATAAAAAAAAACAGTAAAAAAAAAATTCTGGCCAATAGAATGCAACAACACATGAGAAAGATCATCCACCCAGACCAAGTTGGATTTATCCCTGGTATGCAGGGATGGTTCAAGGTTCGGAAAACAATCAACATAATACACTACATTAACAGACTGCAGAAGAAAAACCATAAGATTCTCTAAATAGATGCAGAGAAAGCATTTGATAAAATACAACACCCTTTCATGATGAAAACCCTATGCAAACTGGGTATAGAAGGAACATTCCTCAATACAATCAAAGCAATATATGAAAAACCCACGGCCAACATCCTATTGCATGGGGAAATGTTGGAAGCATTTCCGCTGAGATCTGGTACCAGACAGGGATGCCCACTCTCACCACTGCTATTCAATGTAGTTCTGGAAATCTTAGCCAGAGGTATTAGGCAAGAAAAAGAAATTAAATGGATACAAATTGGTAAGGAAAAACTGAAACTATCCCTGTTTGCTGATGATATGATTCTTTATTTATGGGACCCAAAGAACTCTACTAAGAGACTACTGGAACTCATCGAAGAGTTTGGCAAAGTAGCAGGATATAAATTCAATGCACAAAAATCAACAGCCTTTGTATACACAGGCAATGCCATGGCAGAGGAAGAACTTCTAAGATCAATCCCATTCACAATAGCTACAAAAACAATCAAATACCTTAGAATAAACTTAACCAAGGATGTTAAAGATCTCTACAATGAAAACTACAAAAATAAAATAAAACCTTAAAGAAAGAATTAGAAGAGGATACCAAAAAATGGAGAAATCTTCCATGCTCATGGATGGGAAGAATCAATATCATCAAAATGTCTATTCTCCCAAAAGCAATTTATACATTCAATGCAATACCAATCAAAATACAAAAGACATTCCTCTCAGATCTGGAAAGATTTTTTTCTGAAATTCATATGGAGACACAGAAGACCTTGAATAGCCAAAGCAATCTTGTACAACAAAAACAAAGCCAGAGGCATCACAATACCAGATTTCAGGACATACTACAGAGCAGTTGTTATCAAAACCGCATGGTACTGGTACAGAAACAGATGGATTGACCAATGGAACAGAATAGAGACACCAGAAATCAATCCAAACATCTACAGCCAACTTATATTTGATCAAATACCCAAAACTAATCCCTGGAATAAGGCTAGTCTATTCAATAAATGGTGCTGGGAAAATTGGATTTCCACATGCAAAAGCTTGAAGCAAGACCCCTACCTTTCACCTTACACCAAAAATTCACTCAACATGGATTAAAGACTTAAATCTACAACCCAAAACCATCAAATTTTTAGAGAGCATTGGAGAAACCCTGCAAGATATAGGTACAGGCAAAGACTTCTTGGAAAAGACCCCAGAATACAGGCAGTCAATACCAAAATTAACATTTGGGATTGCATCAAATTGAGAAGTTTCTGTACTTCAAAAGAAACAGTCAGGAAAGTGAAGAGGCAACTGACAGTATGGAAAAAATATTTGTAAACTATACTACAGATAAAGGGTTGATAACCAGAATCTACAAAGAAATCAAGAAACTCCACAACAGCAAAACAAACAACCCACTTAAGAGATGGGCCAAGGACCTCAAGAGACATTTTTTGAAAGAGGAAATCCAAATGAAAAATGTTCATGAAAAAATGTTCAAGATCACTAGCAATCAGAGAAATGCAAATCAAAACCACAATGAGGTTTCACCTCACCCCGGTGAGAATGGCTCACATTCAGAAATCTACCAACAACAGATGCTGGAGAGGAGGTGGGGAAAAAGGGACACTAACCCACTGTTGGTGGGAATGCAAACTGGTTAAGCCACTATGGAAGTCAGTCTGAAGACTCCTCAGAAACCTGAACATAACCCTACCATACAACCCAGCCATCCCACTCCTTGGAATGTACCCAAAGGATTTAATTTGTCTAATAAAAAAGCCATCTGCACATTAATATTTATTGCAGCTCAATTCACAATAGCTAAGACCTGGAACCAACCCAAATGCCCATCAACAGTAGACTGGATAAAGAAATTATGGGACATGTACTTCATAGAATACTATACAGCAGTAAGAAACAATGAAACCCGGTCATTTGCAAGAAGATGGAGGAATCTGGAAAACATCATGCTGAGTGAATTAAGCCAGTCCCAAAGAGACAAATTTCATTTGTTTTCCCTGATCGGTGACAACTGATCAGCAAAGGGGAAACCTGTTGAAGTAAAATGGACACTATAAGAAACAATGACCTGATCAGCTCTTGTCCTGACTCTTGATGTACAATGTAATACTTTATCCTTTTTAGTATTTGTTGTTGTAGTTGTTGTTCTAGTAGTAGTGGCTGAACTCTGTAATTAATGCACAATTATTCTTAGGTGTTTAAATTGTAACTGAAAAGCGATCCCTGCTAAATTTAAGAGTGGAAAAAGAGAGGGAGGAGATGTACAATTTGGGGCATGCTCAATCGGACTTGCCCCACATGGTGGGACCTAAATGAAGGATCTCTGTTAGTGAGATCCCAGTGGAAAGAACAGGGCCATCAAAGAAGGAGGTACCTTTCTCTGAAGGGAGGAGAGAACTTCCACTTTGACTATAACCCTATCGGACTAAGATCAGACTTGGTGAACTCAAAAGGCTTCCATAGTCCTGGCAACTCATGACTAGAGCCTAAGGAGATTACTGATGCCATGAACAGGAGTGTCAAATTGTTAAGTCAGCAACAGAAGTCACTGTGTACTTACATCCCATGTGGGATCTGTCCTTAATGTGTTGTCTAATGTGCAGTGATGCTATAACTAGTACTGAAACAGTATTTTTACACTTTGTGTTTCTGCGTGGTACAAACTGATGAGATGTTTACTAATTATATACAGAATCGACCTTCTGTATGTAAAAATAATTGGAAATGAAAAAAAAAAACTGGTGTTAAATTGGATATTGCATAGAAAATTAATTAATTAAAATTTATTACATAGGATCTCTGTCTTTAATGTGCTGTACACTCTTATTTAATGCTATAACTAATACTTCAACAGTATTTTTTTTTCAATTTGTGTTGCTATATTGGGGCAAACTGTTGAAATCTTTACCTAATATATACTAAACTGATATTCTGTATATACAGAATTGAAAATGAATCTTGATGTGATGGAAGGGGAGAGGGATTGGGAAAGGGGAGAGTTGTGGGTGGGAGGGAAGTTTTGGGAGGGGGAAAGTCATTGTAACCCATAAGCTGTACATTGGAAATTTATATTCATTAAATAAAAGTTTAATAATAAAAAGATATAATATAGAGCCCAGTACTTATATGAATACAATGTTTTAAAATCTGAAGTATGTTTTAAAAACTATGTAAGGTGATGTTGTTAGGTGATTGTCCTAATCATTTCATAATGTGTATGTACAAGGGGACACCAAAAGGTTTTTGATATTAGGCTTAAAATATAATGTGTATATTCCATATGCTTGTAAAAGTCCCCCACATATAAAACCATCAGGTTGCAGGCCTTGAATGTATACAAATTTTGTCTGTCATTATACTCCAATAACCTTTTAAATCTTTTCAATCACCCTATATCAAAATAAAAATTAAAACTAACTTTGAAATCCAGGCTTATATCTATGGAGTGGGAAGGTTATCATGGAACATAAATAGTTTTTAAAGCACTCATAAATGTGACTAGCTAAAATTTGTATATTGAAAGTTCAGAGACAGATGACAAACTGTCCACAGAATGTGCAAGGCTAAGATGGCATCCAAGTATCAAGGTACAGTGTCCTCCTGCCTGCCCTCCCCATAGCCTGGACAGAAACCTGAGCCAAATGAAACTATTTTGTCAATGACACTGTTATTTTCAATGGAAAGTGGGGGTAAGATTCTTAGAATGAGCTATGCTGAGGCCCTACTTCTCACAAAATCAGAAAACAAGAGGACTGAAGTCAGCTCTGAAAAAATAAGTGAGGACTCCATGAAGGACAGCTCTTCACCCACATGAACCCCACACACACAGGGTCTGGGTTCTCCCTACTGTCCATCATGTGCTCACTGCATAATCTGGGTAGACAGGGATGCCACCAACACTGGGTCACAGAAAGTGGTCCCAGGCAGCAACTGGCTGTGAGGAGATGGGACTCCAGGAGTCCCAGCTGCCAGCCTAGCCCCAACACTGAGGACCAGAGTGGGCTGAGGGAAGGGCCATGCCAGCAAGGAGATGCAACCCACAGATTCCCAGAGAGGACCCCTGGGGAGGCCCGCCTCAGACCAGCCTTCTCCACAACTTTCCCCAACCCCTCCTTCCCCATATCTGCATGACGGGACTCTCACACTTACCACTTACAGATTCTGAGGTGAGCGGTGTCCTGATGCCGAGTTACACTGGAATTCAGTAAACACCAGAGGCCCTGCCTTGGACCTCTCTCCACTGTGATGCTGGAAGACTATGATGGTGTCAAGATCTCGTGTGATTATGTAGCATTCATGCCCCATGCCTGATTGGACAGTGTGTATATCCATTAGCATGCACAACATTACCAAAGTCGCATCAAATAGCATCCTCCATAATGCTAACAAATAACTTCAGATCTTGTGGGAAGGAAAAGTAAGAGGTGAGTCCTGTGTTCTGTTCTGAAATTGTGTCCTGCCACCAGGGGTTTTTACCTCCCTGGTCCACCACTTGCTGGGCCCACTCCTGCCTCCAGGGTATTTCCTGAGAAGATCCTGCCTGGGCTCAAAGTAACCTGCTTCAGATCAGTAACAATTTAAAATCTGTTTGTTAGCTCCTGAGTGTTTTGCATCATATGTGTGATGCACTTTTGAGTTGAGTATTTTTTCATCATTTCATATATCTTTATGCATAAATTTAGAACAAATTAATCCTAAAGCTTTTCCTCTGGCAAAACAAAAGACTGTTCTTATATTTTTTGTATCATTGGAATTGGCTGAGATATAGCAATCTATTACTACTAACATTTTTTTAGTTGATATTAATTTTTTTAACTTTTATCTAATGCATATAAATTTCCAAATTACAGCTTATGGATTACAATGGCTTTCCCACCCATAACTTCCCTCTCACCTGCAACCCTCCCCTTTCCCTCTCCTATTCTATTCACATCAAGATTCATTTTGAATTCTCTTTATATACAGAAGATCAGTTTAGTATATATTAAGTAAAGATTTCAACAGTTTGCACCCACACAGAAACACAAAGTGTTAAATACTGTTTGAGTACTAGTTATAGCATTAAATCACAATGTACAGCACATTAAGGACAGAGATCCTACATGAGGAGTAAGTGCACAGTGACTCCTGTTGTTGACTTAACAAATTGACACTCTTGTTTATGGCATCAGTAATCACCCTAGGCTCTGTCATGAGTTGCCAAAGCTATGGAAGCCTTTTGAGTTCATCGACTCTGATCATATTTAGACAAGGTCATAGTCAAAATTGAAGTTCTCTCCTCCCTTCAGAGAAAGGTACCTCCTTCTTTGATGACCTGTTCTTTCCACTGAGATCTCACTCACCGAGATCTTTCATTTAGGTCTTTTTTTTTTTTGACAGAGTGTCTTGGCTTTCCATGCCTACAATACTCTCATGGGCTCTTCAGCCAGATCCAAATGCCTTAAGGGCTGATTCTGAGGCCAGAGTGCTGTTTAGGACATCCGCCATTCTATGAGTCTGCTGTGTATCCTGCTTCCCATGTTGGATTGTTCTCTCCCTTTTTTATTCTATTGGTTAGTATTTGCATACACTAGTCTTGTTTGTGTGATAATGATAATGAGTATTTTTTATATTGCTTTAACAAATATTTAAAGACGCATAATTTAATCCTTTTGTTTCCATTTCTCATGTGGATTTTTTCTAGTCTATTGTCCTTTAATATTATTTTCATTTGTTTCTTCCTGATTCTTAGTAATGTGTGGATTTTATGATCTTTCTAGTAATCTCATTATCATTTATATTTGTTTTTAGATTTTTATTGATTATCTGCATATACACATCATGCAATGCATTCATGTTTTATTACATAGAAGTTTATGCTTACAATTTATGTTTGCTTCTTGCTGTTTTATTTCCCTGACTACTCTTGCAGTAGAAAGTTGAAGAGATAAAGTTTACGTTTACACGCAAGGCATCGTATTCTTGGGAGTCACTGTCATTGAGTTGTGGCAATTGGAGAAAAACTCAAGTAGTAGTTTTTATTAATCCTGCCTTCCCTCTTTCAATTAGTAACCATAGTTTAGGCACTACTGATATTCCCAGGTGACAAGGGAGGGTTTTCTTTTTAGCAGAACATTACTACAATAATATATATGTTCAGATAGTATTATAAAACCAATGTTCTCTGAAATTAAAAGATTTATGAACTAGACAACAATAAGTGTAATTAACTGGGCAGTTAAATGTTTGGAGGAAGTAGAAATTTATATAGTATCAAAGTAACTTCACATCCTTGGTTACAGAAGGGGAATGGCCATAATAGACAATGTGTCATCATCTCATTATTTAATTTAAGTTTTATGTCTTTCAATTAAGATGGTCAGATATAAAGAAAGATGGAGCTCTTAGTGAAATTTTAATTTCAGTAAAACAGCATAAATTTTAGTATAACTATATTCCACACAGTATTAGAATATCTTGTATTTTATCTGGCAGAACCACTCTTGTAGCAATACAATGTGTGATACATTTCTTTCTTTTTTTTTATTTTTGATGGGCAAACTGGACAGTGAGAGAGAGAGACAGGGAGAAAGGTCTTCCTTTACCATTGGTTCACCCTCCAATTGCCAGCGCACTGAGCTGATCCAAAGCCAGGAGCCAGGTGCTTCTCCTGGTCTCCCATGCAGGTGCAGGGCCCAAGCGCTTGGGCCATCCTCCACTGCACTGCACTCCTGGGCCAGAGCAGTGAGCTTAACTGGAAGAGGAGTGACCAGGACAGAGCCTGGTGCCCCAACTGGGACTAGAACATGGTGTGCCAGTGCCACAAGGCAGAGGATTAGCCTATTGAGCCGCAATGCTGTCCGTCTGGTACACTTATTACATATATATACTCTCTTCCTGTCAAACATTTTTAACTTCAACATAAAAATATTTGTCTTCCTATTTCAAGGATATGTGGAGGATAGATTAAAATATTAAAAGACATACTAAGAGAATCAATATAAAAAGAAGACAATGGGAGAGGCTTTGAAACAGCTAGCCTTTTTGTGCAGCACATCAGTAAAATCTTAATGGAAATGTGGAAGACTAAATGACAGAAAATGAGCAACAGGGCCAGTGCTGTGGCTCACTAGGCTAATCCTTTGCCTGTGGTGCTGGTACCCTGAGTTCTAGTTCTGGTTCAGGCACCGGATTCTGTCCTGCTTGCTCCTCTTCGAGTCCAGCTTTCTGTTGTGGCCCAGAAAGGCAGTAGAGGATGGCTCAGGTGCTTGGGCCCTGCACCTGCATGGGAGATGAGGAGAAGCACCTGGCTCCTGGCTTCAGATTGGCACAGCGTTCTGGCTGTGGTGGCCATTTGAGGGGTAAGCCAAGGAAAGGAAGACCTCTCTCTCTCTCTCTCTCTCTCTCTCTCTCTCTCTCTCTCTCTGTGTGTGTGTGTGTGTGTGTGTGTCTAACTCTGCCTGTCAAAAAAAAAAAGAAAGAAAATGGGCAACGAGTGAATCCAGTCAGTTGTCCTGCTTTGTTCCCTGGACATATCTGATATATGGAAAAACAGAAGTAGTCATTGCTCTTAAAATGTGGTAGAAATGCATTGCTAAACAACAATAAATATTATGAATTCATGAAATCAGGTAACTATTGTACACATAGAATGTGTCATATTGGACAAAAACAGAACTATTTTCATTAAGAGATCTGGGATGACATGATGAGTCCAAAAATTCAAAGAGAATATGTATTATGAAAGAGGTACATGAATTTTAAGTATTTTTGTACAAGAATGAATTTGCCTTTTAACTTCATTTTGGAAAACCTTTTTGATGTTCTTTTCTATATGTATGTTAATAAATCTTTTAACATCATGTTGTTTTTTACCACTTTATTTTTTTCTTAAGATTTCTTTACTTATTTGAGAAGTGGAGTTACAGACAGAGAGAGGGAAAGACATGAAGATCATCCATCTGCTGGCTCACCCCCCAAATAGCTGCAAAGGACTGAGCCAGGCTGATGTGAAGCCAGGAGACTGAAGCTTCTTCTGGATCTCCAATGAGGGTGCAGAATCCCAAGCACTGAGCCATCTTCTACTGCTTTCCCAGGAGATTTCAGAGAGCTGGATTGGAAATGCAGTAGCTGGACTTGAACTGGTGCCCATATGGGATGCCAGGACTGCAGGCAGCAACTTTATCTACTATGCTACAGTACCAGCCCCACCATTTCATTTGTCAAAGTGATACTTATTTACCTTTCTAAGGATGTGCAATATGATTAAAAATATAAAATTTCACATGTACAGTTGTTAAAATTTTAGATTTCTAAAACATGAATGGGAAATTAAAGATGTCAGTCCTATATTCTCAACTAAACACTTGGTAGTATTTACCAATAAACTCAGAGCATCTTATTTTACTATTTTTTTTATTTATTTGACAGGTAGAGTTATAGACAGTGAAAGAGAGAGACAGGGGGAAAGGTCTTCTTTCCATTGGTACACTCCACAAAGGGCTGTCATGGCCAGACCTGCGCAGATCCAAAGCCAGGAGCCAGGTGCTTCTTCCTGACCTCCCATGCAGGTGCAGGGGCCCAAGAACTTGGGCCATCCTCCACTGCCCTCCAGGTCCACAACAGAGAGTTGGACTGGAAGAGGAGCAACCAAGACTAGAACTGGCACCTATATGGGATACTGGTGCCGCAGGTGGAGGATTAACCAAGTGAGCCACAGCACTGCTCCCTTATTTTACTATTTGAATAAGTGTCTATGCTGTAGATGTGTACATTGCCAACTGTCTCTTCCTTGTGAAATGTTGTTATACTTAAAAAAAGCAAAAGAAATACCAGCACTGCACAGACATATAATTCATTATAAAATAAACAATGCACAAACCTTCAGCTGTGGAGGTCTACAGTTTGTTTCTTTGTTTCATGCTGTAAATGTCAAAAACATCAAAAGTTGGCAAGAATAAAAATGGGATCAATAAGACTCAAGGAAAATGTTCAGCAATAATGCTAATGTCATTGATGTTAACATTTTAGTTGCGTGCACTTTACCAATTAAGTTTTCAAACTCTAACACAAGCACATAGTTCCCTATAGTTAATAAACACTAAAAATGAATCCTATGTAAAAAAATGCTAGTCAAACCCAGCCTGCTTTTGAGAAGAGAAGACATGGCAGTCTACAACATGTACATTAATTGATCACAATAAGGGGGAAAGAAAGCCAAGACAAAGCATTCCCAATGAGGAAAGCTGTACTCATTGAGATTTCAGACAATAAAAATTACAGCAGTTCTCGTGGAAGACTGACGCATACATAATTATCTCTAACTTTCTTAGATTTTATTTTGGCTATTTGTTCAAAGATTTATGTTTTTCTTCCAGCACAAAATTTGCAGTATTTCATAAGCTCCCATGCCAGTATATATGAAAATACCTCACAATGGTAGTTATGTCTGCAAATTAAGCATTCATTCATCCATAAAATAGGTTGCCAGCCAACAATCTCTCATGAACAATGCTCAGTGGTTGCTGAATGATTTAAAGTGAATATGAGTTGTTTCAATGGAGACAACTGTAATTTTCTGCTAAACTTTCAATTACTGAATTGCATGGTTTAATTTTACCTTTCAGTTTATGGTCATTAGAAAGCTGTTTACGTGCATAATATACCAGATATATAATGATAAATGTCTGTGTGTAACTGCAAGGATCTCACAGACACACTATTGACTATATTATACAAAATCATGACACAAGTTTCAGTGTAAAAGATTTACTGCTCCCTCTCATTAAGCAAGAAACATCCCACAGTTGAAATTTACACAGGAGTTGCCTTTTTTTTAAATAAAAATAACATTCTGTATACAATGTTATGCTAGTTCATTTTACATAATGTTAAAAGGTTTAGAAATGCATTATTTCTCAGTAAAAAAAAACATGGCACTGCAACCCTTTTAAATGAAAAAAAAAATAAAGTGGCCCATGGAAATATCTAGGATTATTTTATAGCTCCTGATGTTAAAAAATTAAACCAAGTTTGATCTGCAGCATGGTTCACTAGGCTAATCCTCTGCCTACAGCACCAGCACTCCAGGTTCTAGTCCTGGATCAGGCACCAGATTCTGTGCTAGTTGCTCCTCTTCCTGTCCAGCTCTCTTTTGTGGCCTGGGAAGGCAGTGGAGGATGGCCCAAGTGCTTGGACCCTGCACCCACAAAGGAGACCAGGAGGAAGCACCTGGCTTTGGCTTCAGATCAGTGCATTTTGGGGTTGAACCAATGGAAGGAAGACCTTTCTCTCTGTCTCTCTCTCTCTCACTGTCTAACTCTGCCTCTGGAAAAAAAAAATTAAACCAAGTAAGAAAAAAAATGTTAAATAGAAACAAAAATTACAAAACTGCAACAACAGTGGCCTAGAAGTATGCACAGTAAAGTTTTCATTCAAATTCAGTAACTAAGTCATTTCTGGAATAAACACTGTGGATAATTATGTTAGGATAAGGCTCCTCTTAGCACTTAGATAAAATTCACAAGTTATGTAGAAATGATTTATATACTTTATGAAGAAAGACTCTCTCTTTTATTAAAAAAAATATTTGACAGGTAGAGTTATAGACAGTGACAGAGAGACAGAGAGAAAGATCTTTCTTCCATTGGATCACTCCCCAAATGGGTGCTACAGCCACCACTGCCCTGATCCAAACCCAGGAGCCAGATGCTTCTTCCTGGTCTCCCACAGGGATGCAGGGCCCAAGCACTTGGGCCATTTTCCACTGCCTTCCCAGGCCACAGCAGAGAGCTGGACTGGAAGAGGAGCAACCAGGACTAGACATCCCATGTGGGATGCCAGAGCCACAAGGCGGAGGATTAACCAAGTGAGCTACAGCACTGGCCACAAGACTAACTCTTAAACATAGTTACTGCTTCAAAAATCACATACTGGCCAGCACCATGGCTCACTAGGCTAATCCTCGGCCTACAGCACCAGCATCCCAGGTTCTAATCCCAGTCGGGGCTCCAGGTTCTGTCCCGGTTG
Source organism: Lepus europaeus (assembly GCF_033115175.1). NCBI lineage: Eukaryota > Metazoa > Chordata > Mammalia > Lagomorpha > Leporidae > Lepus > Lepus europaeus. The sequence continues at coordinate 32,499,692 of NC_084851.1, read as the reverse complement.
CTCCTCTTCCAGTCCAGCTCTCTGCTGTGGCCCAGGAAGGCAGTGGAAGATGGCCCAAGTGCTTGGGCCCTGCACCCACATGGGAGACTGGGAGGAAGTACCTGGCTCCTGGTTTCAGATTGGCACTGCACGCTAGCCATAACAGCCAATTGGGGGGTGAACCAAGAAAAGGAAGACCTTTTCCTCTGTCTCTCTCATTGTCTAACTCTGCCTGTCAAAAAAAATCACATACTGATTGATAAATAGAGAGCATATTCAAGATGGGAGGAGTTTGATGGAAAGAAATCTTCAGTGGAAACACAACTAAAAACCATAATCCTGGTGAAGCTTCTTATTTTTACCAAGATGAAGAAAGGAAATTGGATTACCTGATTGCAAAGTACAACACATATTGACAGGCTAAAATGAGAAATTATGAAAAATTTAAGAACCAGAATATTACCTACTGAAGCACAAGTACATGATTTTCAGTTGATTGAACATTGAATATGTCTCATAGAGGTCTCCAGTGCTTCTGGAGTTTTCACTTTTTAAATTTCTTTTTTTAACTTTTATTTAATGAATATAAATTTCCAATATATAGCTGATGGATTACAATGGCTTCCCCCTCCCATAACTTCCCTCCCACCCACAACCCTCCCCCCTCCCACTCCCTCTTGCCTTCCATTCACATCAAGATTCATTTTAAATTCTCTTTATATACAGAAGATCAATTTAGTATAAAGATTTCAACAGTTTGCACCCACATAGAAACACAAAGTGAAACATACTGTTTGAGTACTAGTTATAGCATTAAATCACAATGTACAGCACATTAAGGACAGAGATCCCACATGAGGAGCAAGTGCACAGTGACTCCAGTTGTTGACCAAACAAATTGACGCTCTAGGTTATGGCACCAGTAACCACCCTAGGCTCTCATCACAAGTTGCCAAGGAAATGGAGGACTTCCAAGTTTGCCAACTCTGATCATATTTAGACAAAGTCATAAAAGACAGAGTGAGGATAGTAACCAATTATCCTAAGAGTGGCATTTACCAGGTCTGAACAATTCTACAGCATTAAGTGGGAAAGAGGACCATCAGTACACACAGGTTGGGAGTAGAGCCATTGGAGGTAGAGTAGAGGTTATGGTTACAAAGGAATGAGGCCCAAGTGTGCTAGACAGGGTCTAGAACAAAAGACAGAGTCATTATTAGAGGAGCTAAGAAAGGTGCTGTCTAAGCTACAATTAAGTTTTCTGATTGAGAGTCAAATAGAACCAGACAGAAGGGGCTTGATAATAATCTGGTGGGCTTTAGGCCTTGTAAGTTAAGAGGCCCAGACCTATCTATCTCTTCACATGGGGTACATCCTAAGGGAGGTGTGAACCTCCTAAGGGAAGGCACTCTGTTGACTTTCATTACTTGGCTGGCCTGGGAGGAGAGCTGGCCAGGTAAAGGCAGGTGGCATCTCTAACAAGAAATTTACAGTTCTGCCTGAAATGTTGCTGACCTTACTGGACCATCCCCTCAGCTGCAGTGGTCACTTTGGAAGCTGGGCTGAGTGAAGGGCTTTTAAGCTTAGAGCCAATAAGATCTGTGGCTCTGACCTGGGCATCCTTCGACTCCAGGGCAGGTCCATTTCCAGTGATCCAACTCTTGGCAGAGCTGCCAGGGCTCCTCACAAGCTGACTTCTGCTGAAGCCCAGGCTTACCACATTGAAAGCCACTGCAGTGGACTGGCCTGTTGGGTCTCCTTGAGGGCAGATCAGTGTACAGATCAGCCATTAATAGGCCTGCCACCCATTGCTTCTGATGCCTAGCTTGCTTTTCCTCCTGGTTTGTGTTCAAGCAGACCAGAGGATGCAAGTCAAGGGAGTGCCCAAGTCCCATCTCTAATCTTCGGTGGCCTGAACTATGAGATTATTATTTAAGCTCTTATTTTGGCTATGCTATTACAGAAAATGTTAGCCATCTCTTTTATAAGGTCTAAAGATTAAATTGTGCATCCTACAGATTCCTTCATAATAGAATTAGTTTCCTACCTTGAGGAGAATAGAGAAATAAAAGAACAAGTTGGGCTTAGAATAGAGAAATGAGGGAGCAAGTCCTAGATTGCTTGCTGACAATAGCAATATTACATGAATACTTAGCGAACTGTTTCAACCATTAGATAACAACTTAAGAAAACATTTACCAGAAGGTCCAATGCCTTCTATACATTTTAAGAATCATGTATTTGGAAATACCTCTTAAATATCTAACATGGTGTAGTTTGTTTAACCAGTAAACTTAAGCACAACCACATAAAATGTTTTTAGTTTCTTTCTACCAACAAGTATAAAACATATGATGCAGAGATTCAGGTCACACGAATTAAAATGTACCTTTGATTAATTTTAGCAGCTTAAATTATCCCTAGCAAAGGCCATGTCCTGAAATATATGTTGCTTCTTTTCAATATATTCAGACTAACTTATTATGACTAGTGTTGGCAAGGTATTCTTTTTAACTTGTCTGTGTACTGTTATTTAATTTACTTTTCATTTCTTTTAGAAATTTAGCTTCTTTAGCAGATAGTTGGAGTGGATTTTTTCTTCAGTATATCAACTGACTTAATTGGAATGTTTACAGCCTTTACAGTTAATTTAATCATCCATAAGGTGTTTCATTGTACTGCATATTTGTTGTTTATTTCTGTTTTTGCTTATAAGTTTTCTTTCTTGATTTAACTAATTGGGTTTATTTATTCATTGCAGAAATATTTTGTCCTAGCTATTTGCTTATATGCTTTAGCCCTTTATTCTTTTTAAAATATGATTTTCTGTGGATTAATGTAACTGCATTTACCTTATCAGTCTATTTGTTAGACATTTTTGTTTAGTTATGGGCATGCAAGGATAGAGACGAAAGTGAGAGCTAGAATGAGGGCAAGAGAATGAAAAAGTGAGAGCGAGAGAGCGAGAGAGGGAGAGAGAGAGAGGAGTCTCTCATCAGCTGGCTTTCATCTAAAATACCAAAAATGCTCATGGCTGGGCTAAGTCAAAAGTGGTAACTTTTGGAACTTGGAAACTTCCCAGTTTTAGGAGATGTTTTGTTGTTGGCTTCCTAGTTTTACCTGATTCATACACAGCTTAATATCCATCAATATGGAGATCCTCATGCAAATTTCTTCAGTTCTTTCTCTGTGTAGCTTCCTTCTTCCATATCTATGCCTCCCAAATCTCACCTACTTCAGCCTCTGACAACACAAGGTCTACTCAGCCCAGCAGAACCACCTTAGCTTCCCCACCCTTGAGCTACCTTCTTCCAATATAAAGGGGCCCCCTTTTTTAGGGGTCTCTTTGTTTTTCTGCTCATGGATAATGGCCCAATACTGCTGTTGTCCAGTATCTATATACATGGGTCTCATTTTTCTCTTTCCTTCATGTTTATGGTGGGAAGGTAAATCTAGTACCAATTGCTTCAGCAAGTTTCAAAATGAAGCTAGGCAATATTGTTTATTCTTTTATTAAAGTGTAGTACAGCAATACTAACTTTGAATGCAAGGCAGATAAAGCAAAAATCTCCCTTTATTCTCAACTTTTTTGTTCTTGCATTCTTTTTTGGGTGTAGGTTGGTGTATTTAGAAAATTAAATAGATTTAATAATTATAACTATCTCATTAATGGTAAACTTCTTGTCCACCTTCAGTATAAATAGATAAAAATAGAGTCAAAATCATTATCAATGCTTTTCCAATATAATTATTTATTCATGACCATGCATTCTTTATTCATAAGAATATTTTATATCATCTAATTAAATTAGTATAACTGAATGGAGGACTTTCTCAAATCTTTGGAGATGAGAATACATTTCTGTTGTTTTTCCACATAAATGATAACTTTGATTTCACATAGCACTCCTGACTAAAAAATTTCCAAATATTTGTGTTCTGGCTCAGATATTCTTTCTTCTGCTTCACCAAGTCTGCTGTTTTGGCTTTCCACTGAGTTTTTATTTGATCTATTTAATTCTTATTTTCTAATATTTATTTTGATTTTGATTTCTCTTTAAAATCTTAATTTCATGGAAAAATTTTCATTCTTTTGTGGATGTTTTTGATATTTACATTCTTCATTTCATTAAAAATTTTATTTCCATAGAAGAATGGCAATGTCATGTCAGAGTCCACAGACAAGAGAATCAGACAGTAGCAGTGCACTGCACTGACATTCAAGAAGAACAGAAAATGGGCAAGTCCCAAAGGATGCCCTTCCTACAGAGAACATTCAGTAGACCACAACACAAAGAGTTCTCCCAACTGTATCCCCAGCTGTCTAATTCATGTGAACCTGTTCCTTCCTCTTTTAAGTCCAGAACATTGTAACACTATAAGCCATTTTCAGACTGATGTGTAAATAGGACAGCCATATGCAGCTATTTCATTCTGCTTCCTGTGTCATTGCCCAAACTAACAAATTAGGTTAGGCAAAAACAACGATGGTGTTAGGCATCTTTAGTAAAAAGCTGAACAAATCTAAAATTTGTTCCCATTTTCTTAAGAAATACACTCTACAAAAGGTAGCTATCATGATGACTCAGTTTTGGCTGAAGGCAGAATCATTTTTATGTAAATATACTGAATAAACACACAAACAAATATCCCTAACAAAATACTGTCAGCCCAACTTGAATGTTTTCATAACCTGCTCCTGAAAGAAGTGTTGTACCTCTCTAGTAAATACTAGCACGTTAATTATTATTGGAGATCATATAGAATGAAAACAGATAATTCAGTGTTCCAAAATGAATATAAAAGGATTACATGACTGAGGAATACATTAAATTTTTTATGCTTTTAACTGTTCTCAGATTTTCATGAGGAACAAGTGTTTTTTAATTGTATTTTTTTGACAGAGCAGACAGTGAGAGAGAGAGAGAGAGAAAAGTCTTCTTTTACCATTGGTTCACCCCCCAGTAGCCACTGCGGCTGATGCGCTGTGGCCAGTGCACCATGCTGATCAGAAGCCTGGAGCCAGGTGCTTCTCCTGGTCTCCCATGTGGGTGCAGGACCCAAGCACTTGGGCCATCCTCCACTGCACTCCCAGGCCACAGCAGAGAGCTGGACTGGAAGAGGAGTGACCAGGACAGAATCTGGTGCCCCAACCAGGAATAGAACCCAGTGTGCCAGCGCTACAGGTGGAGGATTAGCCTATTGAGCTGCAGTGCCGGCCTTAATTGTTATTTTAATTTTAAGTTTTCACACATCATATAACATGTCCAAATCTTGAATATACTATTCAGTGGTAGCTATAAATAATCCAGAGTTTAGGAAATGAATCAGTTTTCATCTATATTATGAGTGCTTTTGCAGGACCATAAACAAAACACACTTAAAGGGAGAGGACATATTCTAAATGGAATTATCCCTACAGGCAAATGTCTTGGGAAAAAATGTGAGAAACAGAAAATAGTAATCAGAGAAGGCCTTATAAATGTGCTGACAGTAAAACCCTTCCAACTCTATGAGGTCTATCATCAATTTCTTTGGCTTTCTAAGACCTGGAGTGTTTTTAGTTCTAGTATGATGGAAGCAACACAAGTATCCCTAACTTGATGCAGGCCTATGCAGCAGCTCTGGGCTGCTTTTCTGTTGTATGTGCAGATGTGCCTATCTGAGGTTGTGCATATGTGTGTGTGCTCCTATTTTTCTCACATCCCCAAAAAGTTCTTGTTAATTTTATCACCTGCTCTTAGTTGCTCATGAGAAGTAATGTTAACACACCAGCTATTCTGATGACTGGGATCACAATGTGTCAACCCATCACAGAAACCTGTGGTCACCCTTGATGTCATCCAGGACAGGGCAAGGGACAGCATTAGTCACTAACAAGGTGTTAGTCCTTGTTGTCTATTTATCACAGACAATTATAAGTTCCAGAGTGTTCTGCTGCCCAGTCTTCAGTGTTACCATTATACAACAGCTCATTTCACATTCAATGGCTAACTCAAAGAATGTTGAGAGTATAGCAAATGAAATAAGGGCTCAGAATATTCTAGGGGGCTGGCGCCATGGTGCAATAGGTTAATCTTCTGCCTGTGGTGCCGGCATCCTATATGGGTACTGGTTCTAGTCTTGGCTGTTCCTCTTCCAATCCAGCTTTTTTCTATGTCCTGGGAAAGCAGTAGAAGATGGCCCAAGTCTTTGGACCCCTGCACTCACATGAGAGACCAAGAAGAAGCACCTGGTTCTTGGTTTTGGATCAGTGCAGCTCCAGCCCTTGCAGCCATTTGGAGAATGAACCAATGGAAGGAAGACCTTTTTCTCCGTCTCTCCCTCTCACTGTCTATAACTCTACCTCTCACATAAATTAATAAAATCTTTAAAAAAACCCACAAAATTCCCACTGAAAAATATTAAAAATCAAATATTTATTTTTTAAACATATATATTTTTCTGAAAGGTAGAGAGACAGATTTTCCCTCTAATGGTTTATTTCCCAAATGCTCCCAACATCTGAGACTGGGCCAGGCTGAACCTAGTATCCAGAGACTCCATCTGAGTCTTCAGTAAGAGTGGCTGGGGGCCAAGTACTTTGGCCATAATTTGCTGCCTTCCTGAGGATATTGGGGAAGGGGGCTAAGTGCCTGTGAGGCTCTCAGACATAGGAAGAATTTCTGGCACAATCAGGTTGCAAATGCTGTGCAAGCAGGCTGCAAGCTGTGGCTGGAAAGCTTGTTTTCTCCTGCTGGCATCTCCCCCATAATAACCTCCTGTTCAGTGTGTGTGAGCCTGTAGTTCTAACCACAACTTCAGTCCTCTACCCAGAGCTAGTACAGGAGGGGCCTGAGCCCCCAAGGGGAATCTGGCTGACTTCAGGAGACTCCCACTATCTCCATGGGTGGCCCCAGTTCAATCAACATAGAGTGTATGAAGCCCCTGTCCAATGGGCAGCCCTATAGATTGACTCAATTAAAATGCAGTAATGCCATAAAAACCCTGGGCACTTCCTGAAAGCCATTGTCCTGCTCTGGTATTCCATCTGGTCTCCTGTTGGACTAGATGCTTTACTGTTGCTTTGCAAACAAAATAAAGCTTTTGCATCTTATTTGCAAATTGTTTCCCAGGTTTTCCTTTCTGTGCTAAGCTGAGGAAAAGCACACAGGGAGCTTGCTCAGTTAACCGCCCTCCCCTCCATGACTCAAAACACTTCCGAGGAACATTAGCCAAAGTGGATCAGAAGTAAAACAACTGGGACTTGAACCAATGCTCTGATGTGGGATACTGGCTTCACAAGCAGTCACTTAATTCATTATATGATAATGTTGGCCTCTAAGAATATTTAAGTAAACTTGTTAAATAAAATTATTTAAATAAAATCCTAGCAGAATTGAATCTTAGAATATCTGACTTTAATAAATCACAGCATATTTGTCATCTACCAATTCATTTTAGAAAATGACATATTCAAAACACACACAGAGTCATATATTTCCTGACATTTTCTAAAGCATTTATTTTCAATGCCACCATGAGAAACTATTTATTATAGAGAGAATAAAAATTCCTCATCCAAAATCCAAAATATAGAAATCTGTACAACTTTGCCACAATCTGTACAAATTTACACCAGTTTCTAATTTACCCAATAAAACTAACAAAGTTAAGGAAATAGATGGTGACTTGTGGAAAATACTTTTACATAATTAAGTCCAAGGAGAGTTACAAACCAGACCTCCACATCCTAAAATTAAGTTGTTTACTCAGACTTAGAAAACTACAAACTAACAAATATACAGATAGCTGGCTGATGCCTGGTATTTTCTCAAGAGCCTTTTTTTTTTTTTAAAGCCTGCTGCCATGGAAGATTCTGGTCGCTTGCTAATTTCAAGGCCATAAAAACCAGCATACAAAAGCTGACCACTTCCCCAGGTGATGCTTATTGGTCTGTCTTTATGTACATTTATAGATATTTAAGTGCTAGGTAAAAGTCTTGTCATAAAATTTCCAGTACTACGATTTTAAAGACATTTATCTTTCCTATCGAGCTACCAAATGCTAATGATAATTTTCAAGCATTAATGGTGAAAACTTATCTGCAAGATATACTGCAGAGAAAGATTCATTGAAATACTGATTTTCATTAAAGTAACTGATATAAAACTTTAGGTATAATGCCTGGGAGAAACTGTAACATAGGACTTCACTCCCTAGGAAATAAAATGATCATTTACTTGGTCTCAAAGCTACTAAGTCATTGAAAGGGACTGTACAAACCATGGCTTTTGAAACTTAAAAATTATTGGCCAGCACCGTGGCTCAGTTGGCTAATCCTCCGCCTTGCGGCACCAGCACAACGGGTTCTAGTCCTGGTCGGGGCACCGATCCTGTCCCGGTTGCCCCTCTTCCAGGCCAGCTCTCTGCTGTGGCCAGGGAGTGCAGTGGAGGATGGCCCAAGTTCTTGGGCCCTGCACCCCATGGGAGACCAGGATAAGCATCTGGCTCCTGCCATCGGAACAGCATGGTGCGCCGGCCACAGTGCGCTTACTGCGGCGGCCATTGGAGGGTGAACCAATGGCAAAAAGGAAGACCTTTCTCTCTGTCTCCCTCTACTGTCCACTCTGCCTGTCAAAAAAAAATATTTTACCATTCTATTTTGTGCAAGATCTTCACAGCTGTAACATGTTTTAAGTTCCATAATGCATCATGAAGAAGAACTCACCCAAAGCAAAAATCAAAGTTATCCATGCATTATAAGACATCTTTCCATAGTCTAAATCTTAGTGTGATATTCATCATATTGCAGTTTTTGGAAGGTTTTTTTTTTTTTTCTGCTTAAGAGAACCCTCCTTTGAGCAGATTCTTCTGTCTACCATTTGCACCTTGGTGCTGTTCTGAGCACTGCTTCCTACTGGCGAGACTTCCTACAGCACTCTGGTGGAGCTGTCCTATCTGACTCTGAAGGACACTTCATGGGGTCAACCCAGAGTGCAAGTTAGTGTTCAAGGAGAAGCCTCAATAGCTCCAGACTGCTCAGTGCAATCAGAGGGTCCAGATTCTGGTTGATGTCCACAGGAATATGATGATAACCTGATCCCTTGCACAGCTTCTCTGGGAGCCAGTGGAGTGTGTAATGCTCTGCCCATGTCTCTTGCAGGCTCTGACTGAAGGTCTGCAGCTATCACTTGCTCATGAGCCTCTTGGGTGTGGAGGAACATGGAGATGATGGACTCGGTGGTGGCAATCTCACCTATCTTGGGGGTGGCCCAGGTGTAAAAGGGATGCCTGGGGTTGCACCCAGGTGGCTGAGACTTGCCCTGGACTCCCTCACAGGTGAGAGAGCTGAGAGGGAGTGAAGCACTGATGGCTACTGCCCTCACCACTTCTTTGGAGTGAAAAAGTTATTTTCAAAACAAGAGGTGATGGGAGAGAGGAAGAGAGGAGGGATGGCAGCCTGGTTACAGTTCTGGGAGCCCCCCAGCCACCTCTGCCTCTAGCTCTTTAACCTTCAAAACCTCAACAGTGGTGTTTCCAGCTCTGAGCAGGCAGGGCCTGATTTGTATAGTGAAAGACATCTTCAGAGAAGTAGGGAGTATTCCATCTTATTAAAAATAGGCCTGTCTAGTGATACATAATGTTCTTGAGATGGCAAAATCATTTTATGAGATATTTTCATTTTGTGAATATTTGAGCTCCTTTACATTGCAGATATTTCTGAAGGGAAGCAAGCACATTAGTTGTAACTTTTGGATCCTAAAAGGGCTTCAAGATGATCATGAAATAAAAACATAAATAAAGGGGTTTCATAAAGCATAGATTTCTGAGTAAATTAATAAGTTATAAAAGCATGTCTAGTTATTGAGAAATCTAAAACATAAACAGTATGTACTTATGGTGTGCCCTGAATGACTTCGATCTGCCCAGCTGAATCACTGAAATATCTCATGGCTGCCAAGTGTTAGGGCTCTCCCAATGCAGAGCTGACATTGGAAAACACTCTAACCACACAGGGTACTGTTTTACAGTTTGCATTTGTCAATAAGAGTTACAAAATAAATAAAATATTTGCATTTATTATTAAAGTAGAAAAGTGATAACTTTATTTCCTGAAATGCTTTTATAAATTACTAACGCAGTATATAAATGTCTGAAATGTAGGTATAGATCAGAGGAGGATCAACATCAGTTATAAAAAAAAAGAAAATGCTGAAATAACTAGCTTGTACTTTAAAAATAATACTATTTAAAAATACATAAATTATGAGTCTTGGAAAAGTATAATACAATTATGGGGATACAGTATGTTACTACATCATGACCAGCATCTATCATTAAGCTGACAGCATACTTTGCACACATTTGCTATGCATAGTCAGATATTTTTATGTAATTGGGATTATATTAGAGAAACAGATTTTTATCACTGACACAGTCTCAATAAATGGTTTTAGAACTATACATATTAAAAGATGGCTATATGAAAGTCCATCTGGAGATTCCTCAGAAACCTGAATATAACCCTACCATACAACCCAGCCATCCCACTCCTTGGAATTTAACCCAAAGGAAATTAAATTGGCAAACAAAAAACCTCCCTGTACCTCAATGTTTATTGCAGCTCAATTCACAATAGCTATGACATGCAATCAACCTAAATGGTCATCAACAGTAGACTGGATAAAGAAATTATGGTATTGTGATGCCTCCGGCTTTGTTTTTGTTGTACAAGATTGCTTTGGCTATTCGAGGTCTTCTGTGTCTCCATATGAATTTCAGCATCATTTTTTCCAGAACTGAGAAGAATGTCTTCGGTATCTTGATTGGTATTGCATTGAATGTATAAATTGCTTTTGAGAGAATAGACATTTTGATGATATTGATTCTTCCAATTAATGAACATGGAAGATTTCTCCATTTTTTGGTATCCTCTTCTATTTCTTTCTTTAAGGTTTTCTACTTTTCATCATAGAGATTTTTAACGTCCCTGGTTAAGTTTATTCCAAGGTATTTGATTGTTTTTGTAGCTATTATGAATGGGATTGATCGGTGACAACTGATCACCAAAGGGGAAACCTGTTGAAGTGAAATGGACACTATAAGAAACAATGACCTGATCAGGGAAAACAAATGAAATTTGTCCCTTTGGGACTGGCTTAATTCACTCAGCATGATGTTTTCCAGATTCCTCCATCTTGTTGCAAATGACTGGGTTTCATTGTTTCTTACTGCTGTATAGTATTCTATGGAGTACATGTCCCATAATTTCTTTATCCAGTCTATTGTTGATGGGCATTTGGGTTGGTTCCAGGTCTTAGCTATTGTGAATTGAGCTGCAATAAACATTAATGTGCAGATGGCTTTTTTATTAGACAAATTAATTTCCTTTAGGTACATTCCAAGGAGTGGGATGGCTGGGTTGAATGGTAGGGTTATGTTCAGGCTTCTGAGGAATCTCCAGACTGACTTCCATAGTGGCTTAACCAGTTTGCATTCCCACCAACAGTGGGTTATTGTCCCTTTTTCCCCACCTCCTCTCCAGCATCTGTTGTTGGTAGATTTCTGAATGTGAGCCATTCTCACCGGGGTGAGGTGAAACCTCACTGTGGTTTTGATTTGCATTTCTCTGATTGCTAGTGATCTTGAACATTTTTCATGTGTCTGTTGGCCATTTGGATTTCCTCTTTCAAAAAATGTCTCTTGAGGTCCTCGGCCCATCTCTTAAGTGGGTTGTTTAGGAGCAGGGTTACAGCACAGTGGGTTAAGCAGCTGCCTGCAAAAAAATATATTATGTAGGATCTCTGTCTTTAATGTGCTGTACAGTGTTATTTAATGCTATAACTAGTGTTCCAACTGTATTTTTTCACTTCTTGTTGCTATGTGGGGGCAAACTGTTGCAATCTTTACTTAATATATACTAAACTGATCTGTATATAAAGAGAATTGAAAATGAATCTTGATGTGAATGGAAGGGTAGAGGAAGCAGGAACGGGGAGGGTTGCAGGTGAGAGGGAAGTTATGGGAGGGGGGAAGCCATTGTAATCCATAAGCTGTACTTTGGAAATTTATTTTCATTAAATAAAAGTTTTTAAAAAAAGAAAAGAAATCATGAGACATGTACTCTATAGAATACTATACAGCAGTCAAAAACAATGAAATCCAGTCTTTTCCAACAATATGCAGGAATCTAGAAAACATCTTGCTGAGTGAAATAAGCCATTCCCAAAGGGACAAATGGAATATGTTCTCCCTGATCAGTGACAACTAACCGAGCCCCAAAAAGGAAACCTGTTGACATGAAAAGAACACTATGAGAAACACTGACTTGATCAGCCTTTGTCCTGACTGTTGATGTACAATTTAATACTTTATCCCTTTTAGTATTTTTTTTGTTCTATTTAATACTATTGGTTGAACTCTGTAATTAACACACAAGTATTCTTAGTTGTTGAAATTTAACTGAAAAGTGATCTCTGTTAAATATATGAGTGGGAATAAGAGAGGGAGGAGATGTACAATTTGGGACATGCTCAATCGGACTTGCCCCAAACGGTAGTTTTAGAAACATACCAGGGTATTCCAATTCAATAGCATCAAGGTGGCATGTACCAATGCCATCTCACTAGTCCAAGTGATCAATTTCAGTTTATAATTGATCATAATGATAGGTCTAAGAGTCAAAGAGATCACATAAACAAGACTAGTATCTGCTAATATCTGATAGAATTAAGAAGGAGATTATGATCCAACATGGGAAGTGGGATACACAGCAGACTCATAGAATGGCAGATGTCCTAAACTGTTGTGTAGGCCTCAGAATTAGCCCTTAAGGCATTTGGATCTGGCTGAAGAGCCCATGAGAGTATTGTAGGCATGGAAAGCCAAGATACCATGGAAAAGAAAAAAAAAAGAAAGACGTAAATGAAAGATCTCTGTGAGTTCCCAGTGGAAAGAATGAGCCATCAAAGAAGGAGGTACCTTTCTCTGAAGGGAGGAGAGAACTTCCACTTTAACTATGGCCTTGTCTAAATAAGATCAGACTTGGTGAACTCAAAAGGCTTCCATAGCCTTGGCAACTCATGACAAGGCCCTAGGTTGATTACTTATACCATAAACAAGAGTGTCAAATTGTTAAGTCAACAACAGGAGTCACTGTGCCCTTACTCCTCATGTAGGATCTCTGTCCTTAATGAGCTGTACATTGTGAAGTAATGCTATAACTAGTACTCAAACTGTATTTTTCACTTTGTGTTTTTGTGTGGTTGCAAATTGTTGAAATCTTTACTTAATTTATACTAAATTTATCTTCTGTATATAAAGATAATTGAAAATAAAAAAGATGGCTATAAGATTAGATTTGTTATTATTTGGATAACTAGATCATGCTATTCATGCATCATTATAAATTATAGCAAACATGCAGGAGTTTAAGTGTCAAAAGATTTACAATTATCTACACACATATATTTCCATTTTGTGAAATAATTTTAATTATTTTCAATGTGATTCATTGAAAAATTACACTATGTGTAAGTGAACCAACTGTCACTATTTGTCTCTATTGGTATGGCATTCAGAGAACATGCTAAATTATCACATGTTTTTAATCAATATGTAATTCATAAATATTGTGATTCATATTTACTTTGTTTACATTTGTAGGCAAAATAAATAAATTTCCATACTAAAAGTCAAGATTCAATAACCTTCGATAATTTCAAATATTTATTTTCCAGAGTATATGCAATTAGTTTCCAGTTTGCCTGCAAGTATTTTATTATTTCCTTTCCTAACTCTTTTTACATAAAATGCTAGAAAATACGGATTAGTCAGAATTCTAAGGGCATCATTCAAATGAGAATTTTGATAAAAATATGGAAAATGCTAGTTAGGTAAAATGTGGATTTGAATCAGATTCTCAGAGTTAAAGTCGAGCCTTAAAGAAAAATACTATATGCTTGATTATTAACACTAGTGTTAAGGATTTTTTAAGTGGAAATACAACATATGTGCATAACACATGGTAACAATTCATATTGCTGAATATAAATGAGATGCACAAACTATCTTGAGTTAAAAAAAATGTATCTGAGATACTTAGTCTAATTGATGCCATTATTTAGGCAGGAAGAAAGGTACCATTATAAAAATTCAGATTTCCAGGTAATAGATGAACAACAATTCATGGAAACTATTACAGATCTGAATAATTAGAAGGCATACTTGAGGAGAAAAATAGCAATAAGCTCATTGACTATGTATAAATAACTCAGTGTCATTGAATTCTACAATCTTTCAGTGATGGGTTGAAAACCCAACTGTTCTCTAACACATAATAACCTCAACCAGAAAAAGTTACAATTCCTTTAATTCTTCTGGAAAAAATGTGATCATCTGGATTATTGTTCCAAGATTTCAGTTGTATCGAGCTCTTGGACTATGTAAGGGCTGCCTAAGTAAGCATCAATGAATAAAATGAACCAGTTGTTCATTGTGGCAGCTTGTCTATGCTTAAAGGGGGCAGCTGCAGACTGCAATTAGGATTCTTAGTTGAACTTTCCTAAATCTGAAGTATAGGTGACCATACATCTCAAAACACTGCAAAAATCTAACAGCAGCTGCTTGTTAGCTATGGAGTTCATGTATTCGATCACCAAAGATATAATGACAACTGATTTCAGATATAGGAATTCATATAAATGTTTTTTTTTATGATTTAAGCTTCTGAAATTTTCTGATTTATCACTTAAGAAACACCCCACATAATTTCATGATTAGGTTTCTGTTTCAGGATTTCACCTGCCATATTCCTCCCATTGCCAGTAGCAGAGGGCAGTGTTCTTCACTAAAGTAGCTCCTTGCTATAGATTATATATTTAATTCCTAGTTGTGTGGTGCCTCTTACAAGTTCTCAGAGAAAAGCCATGTCCATTTTGGAAATGGAGGGACTTAAATAGAGGCTAAAACTATAAAGTAGGGAAACATTTATTCTCTTTGTTTATCCTTATATAATCAATGAAAAATTAATCTTACTGAAAATGTTTTTATATATTACCATATAAAATGCCCACAGAATGCTGGAAGTTGTAGGCACAATACCGTGGGATATTGCAAAAGTACAGTTCTCATAATTTGGTGGATTCCAAGCTGGCTGAATTGAGAAAAGACATGCTGCTTTAGGCTAGGAGAAAAAAAATAGCAGGAAAACATGGAGGTATTGCATCCCTAGGGGGAGTTGAAGACAAAACTGCAGTGGAAATTCTGCAGATGCAAAAGTGACACTATGGCATAGTGCAGAAGTTACAGCAATGAGCACAGACACAATATAGGATCCCACAGCCATGAGCAACAGGACACTGCCAGCTTTGGAGAATGAGGTGAGAGCAGGCTGCATGCAGCAGCCTGTGCCTCTTGTGATATTGCCAGAGGGAGAGCCTGGCAGCCCACACTGTCTTTGAGTCCATCCTGGGATCCTAATAGGAGCAGGGTACTCCTCTAACACAGTGAAGACAAAGGACATTTCTTTATCCCTATTCCCCAACAAGGACACCCAGTCAGGGGAAGTTGCCATTTTGACAACAGAAGTGGATGCAGCAGTAATTGTATGTACCTGTGAGCCCAGGATGTTACCAGAGGGAAAAATCCATATTCCTCACAGACTTTGATTCTGGCTGGGGGCTGAACACCCACACAGGATTGTGAGATGCCCCCAGCCTCTCAACATATTACAGGTTCTAATGCTAAAAATGCCAAGGAGGATCACCCAAAGGCTCTGGGAACATCTCTATTCTCTCTGTGGATGGGAAATTAAGAATAGTTTTTTTTAATGAAATTGATACACCATTGGCCCAAATAACTGAAACTAAGAGGGATAAGAAACAAATCAATGAAATCAGAAATGAAAAAGGAGGTGTAACAACAAACACCATAGAAATAAAAAGAATAATCAGGAATTATTGTGACGAGTGATATGCCAGCAAATTGGAAAATCTAGCAGAATTGGATAGATTCCTGTGCACATACAATCTACAAAAATTGAGTCATAAGGACATAGAAAATCTGACAGACTAATAACCAAGATTGAGATTGAGTCATAATATAGACCCTCACAATAAAGAGAAGTCCAGCACTAGTTGGCTTCACTGCTGAATTCTACTAGACATTTAAAGAACTACTTACACTTGTTCTTAAGCTATTCAAAACATTTGAAAGGGAGGGGATCCTCCCAAACTCCTTCTATGAAGCCACAATCACCTTATTTCCTAAACCAGAAAAAGACATAACAGAGAACTACAGTCCTATATTCCTCAAGAACATAGACACAAAAATCCTCAAAAAATACTAACAAATCAAATCCAACAACACATCAGAAAAATGGACCTGGACCAAGTGGAAATAAAGGCTGATATGCAAGGATGGTTCACATTCACAAATCAACAAATGTGATCGACCACATTAACAAACTGAACCAAAAAAAGATTATCTCAACAGTGGCAGTGAAAGCATTTGGTAAAATTCATCATTTCATGAAGAAGACCTTCAGCAAATTGTGTATAGAAGGAACATTCCTCAAGAGAATTAAGGCAGTTTATGACAAACCCACAGCCAGCATCCTACTGAATGGGGAAAAGATGGAAGCACTCCCTCTATGATCCAGAACTAGACAAGGATACCCACTCTCATGATTGCTATTCAATATTGTCCTGGAAGTTTTAGCCAATGCCATTAGGAAGAAAAAGAAATCAAAGGGATTACAAAATTGGAAGGGAGGAAGTCAAATTATCCCTATTTGCAGATGATATGATTTTAAATATAGGAGAACCAAAAGACTCCACTAAGAGGTTATTGGAACTCATTAAGAAGTTTGGGAAAGTGGCAGTATATAAAATTAGCACTCAAAAATCAATAGCCTTTGTATACAAAAACAATGCCATGGCTGAGAAAGAAGTCTTAAGATCACTCCCATTCACAGTTGTTACAAAAATATTTACATGCCTTGGAATACATTTAACCAAGGAGGTGAGAATTCTATGACTGATAATTTTTTTAAAATGATGAAAAATAGAAGAAAACACAAAAATGTGAAGCATCTTCCATGTTCATGGATTGGAAAAATCAGTATCATCAGAATGTACATTATACCAAAAGCAATTTACAGAATCAATGAGATCCCAATCAAAATAGCAAGGACATTCTTATCTGACCCCCAAAAAATGATATTAAAGTTATATGGAAACACTACAGACCCTGAATAGCTAATGCAATCTTATACATAAAACCAAAGCTGGAGGCATTATGAAATCAGA
Organism: Lepus europaeus; assembly: GCF_033115175.1. Lineage (NCBI taxonomy): Eukaryota > Metazoa > Chordata > Mammalia > Lagomorpha > Leporidae > Lepus > Lepus europaeus. The sequence goes on along the minus strand of NC_084851.1, from coordinate 32,482,422 downwards.
TTTTGAGACATACTACTGGCAGTTATAATTGAAACAACCTGGTACTGGCAAAACAAAAATGAGTAGACCAATGGAACAGCATAGAAACACCAGATTAATCCATGCATCTACAACCAACATATTTTTCACAAAAGAGCTAAACCCGATCCCTGGATCAAGGACAGTCTCTTCATCAAATGGTGTTGGTAAAACTGGATCTCCACATGCATAAGAATGAAACTAGTCCCCCACCACCACCACCTTACACAAAAATCCACTCAAAATGAATCAAATACCTTAATCTATGACTCAATGCCATCAAATTATTATAGGAAAAAATTCAGATAAACTTTTCAAGACTTCAGCATAGGCAAAGACTTTAATTTTTATCCCTCAAACCTCCCTGTCTGTGATTATGAGGAATTATTATAATTGAATTGACTATGAATATTAATTATGGTAATAAAATAATGGCTAATAATTTTTGAGTCCTTAACAAAGAGCTGATTTTGTTCTAGGGACTTGGCAGGTATACATCCATTAAATTTTCACAATGACCCTGTAAGGCAGAAACTATAACCTTTTTATGTTTTGAAAAAATAGGGTTGGTGCTGTGGCTCACTTGGTTAATCTTCTGCCTGCAGTGCCAATATCTCATATGGGTGCCAGGTTCTAGTCCCAGTTGCTCCTCTTCCAGTTCAGCTCTCTGCTGTGGCCCAGGAGGGCAGTGGAGGATGGCCCAATTGCTTGGGCTCCTGCCCCCACATGGGAGACCAGAAGCACCTGGATCCTGGCTTCAGATTGGCATAGCTCTGGCCATTAGCGGCCATTTGGGGGTGAACCAACAGAAGACTTTTCTCTCTCTCTCTCTCTCTCTCTCTCTCTCTCTCTCTCTCTCTCACTAACTCTGTCAAATAAATAAAAAAGAAAAAGAAACTGAGGCCTAAGGTGTTTAAGTAGAATGTTGAAGGTCACAAATGCTTTTTTTTAATTCCCCAAAGAAAAAATATTGATCATAATGCATTTGAACATGGGGTTTAGAGGCTTACAGATCTGGCATTATGCCTTATCCTTCTAAGTGCAGCCACAGTCATTTATCATTTGTTTTCCACAATTGCTGGAGAAGTATAAATTTAAAAAAGAATATAGCTCTTCTTTATCTACTCTGAAATTTTTTTGACTTACGTGAGGTTTAGGTAGTAATTAATGGATAGATACTGACACATGGGTGAGTGGATGAAGACCTTCAACTTTGCTATCTTCTGCCACCAGATAACACAAAAATGCCTAAACAAGTTGAAAGTCTCCTTTCTGGGACTCACAAGCATATGCAATAGTAAATAATCACTAGACTTTAATCTTAACCACTTAAGATTACAAGGGGATTCTGCACTTTACAAACATGATGGAAAGACAAATTTGATTTCTCATTCTTTTGTCTTTTTCTATGTATTCAGTATAATTTTAAAATTTTCCCTTCATGGCATGCTCAATCGGACATGCCCCAAATGGTGGAGTTAGAAACATGCAAGGGGATTTCAATACAATCCCATCAAGGTGGCATGTACCAATGCCATCTCAAGACCAAGTGATCATCTTCAGTTCACAACTGAGCACACTGGTAGGTCGAAGAGTCAAAGGGATCACACAAACAAGACTAGTGTCTGCTAATACTAACTGATAGAACCAAAAAGGGAGAGAACCATCCAACATGGGAAGTGGGAGACACAGCAGACTTATAGAATGGCAGATGTCCTAAATAACACTCCAGCCTCAGAATCAGCCCTTAAGGCATTCAGATATGGCTCAAGAGCCCATGAGAGTATTTTAGGCATGGAAAGCCAAGATACTAAGACCTAAATGAAAGATCTCTGTGAGTGAGATCCCAGTGGAAAGAATGGGGCCATCAAAGAAGGAGGTACCTTTCTCTGAAGGGAGGAGAGAACTTCCACTTTGACTATGACCCTCTCAGGATAAGATCAAAGTTGGCAAACCCTAAAGGCTTCCATAGCCTCGGCAACTCATGACTAGAGCCTAGGGAAATTAATGATGCCATAAACAAGAGTGTCAAATTGTTAAATCAACAACAGGAGTCACTGTGTACTTACATCTCATGTGGGATCTGTCCTTAATGTGTTGTCCATTGCAAAGTAATGCTATAACTAGTACTGAAACAGTATTTTTACACTTTGTGTTTCTGTGTGGGTGCAAACTGATGAAATATTTACTTAGTATATACAGAATCGATCTTCTGTATATAAAGATAATTGAAAATGAAAAAAAATTATTTGGTGTTAAATTGGAAATGGCATAGAAAATTAATCAATTCTTAAAAAATATGTAGGATCTCTGTCCTTAATGTACTGTACATTGTGATTTAATGCTATCACTACTACTCCAACCGTATTTTTCACTTGGTGTTGCTATGTAAGGGCAAACTGTTGAAATCTTTACTTAATATATACTAAACTGATCTGTATATAAAGAGAATTGAAAATGAAACTCGATGTGCATGGAAGGGTAGAGGGAGTGGGAAAGGGGAGGGCTGCAGGTGGGAGGGAAGTTATGGGGGGGGCATTGTAATCCATAAGCTATATTTTGGAAATTTATATTCATTAAATAAATGTTTAAAAAATTTTTCCCTTCATTATTCTAAAATATTTTTCAGTTCTTTCTAATTTTTAATAATATAAAAAGAACATTTTTTAGATTTTTTTTATTTGAAAGTCAGACTTACACAGAGAGAGCAGAGGCAGAGAGAGAGAGAGAGGTCTTCCATCCGAATGTTCACTCCCAAATGGCCGCAATGGTTGGAGCTGTGCCGATCTGAAGCCAGGAGCCAGGAGCTTCTTCCAGGTCTCCCATGTGAGTTAAGGGGCCCAAGGACATGGGCCATCTTCCACTGCTACCCTGGGCCATAGCAGATTGCTGGATCAGAAGTAGAGCAGCCAGGTCTTGAACTGGCACCCACATGGGAAGCTGGCACTTCAGGCCAGGGCATTAACCCACTGTGCAACAGCACCAGCCCCAAAAGAACAGATTTAATATATTTCTCTTTTTTTGACAGGCAGAGTTAGTGAGAGAAAGAGACAGAGAGAAAGGTCTTCCTTCCATTGGTTCACCCCCCAAGAGGCCACTACGGCCGGCACGTTGCAGCTGGCACACTGCACTGATCAGAAACCAAGAGCCAGGTGCTTCCTCCTGGTCCCCCAGGTGGGCACAGGGCCCAAGGACCTGGGCCATCCTCCATTGCCTTCCTGGCCACAGCAGAGAGCTGGACTGGAAGAGGAATGACCAGGACAGAATCTGACGCCCCAACTGGGACTAGAACTCATTTTGCCGGAGCCGCAGGCAGAGATTAACCTAATGAGCCACGGCGCCAGCCTGATTTAATATATTTCTGAGGCAAAATTCTAGTGAGATAATCGTATTTCACTACCTTCCTTCTCCCCATCAACCAATATTCCTCCTCCCCTTCTTTTTTCTTTAATCTTTGCAAAAGCTTAATTTTAGTCCATTATATAATCACAGATTTAATGCCCCACTAACAATAATAAGTTAAAGGTATAAAGATCAAGATCACAGTTTCACAGAAGTATAAACAAGGTCTAAAAACATCAAATCACAAGATGTCCATTTCATTCTTACACATCTTTTGTGCTTTATAATGACTACCATATATCAGAGAAAACATAATATTTGTCTTTGGGATACTAGATGATTTCATTAAGCATAATTGTTTCCAGTTACATCCATTTCTTTCCAAAAGACAGGATTTCATTAATTTTTAAGACTGGGTAGTATCCAATCATGCATATAAACTAAAAATCTTTTTTGAAGATTTATTTATTTATCTGAAAGTCTGAATTATATAGGTAAGGGAAAGACAGAGAGAGAGAGAGAGGAGGAGAGAGAGAGAGAGAGACAGAGAGAGAGAGCGAGGGAGAGAGAGAGATTCTTTCTGCTGTTTCACTCCTCAAATGGCCACAGCAGTCAGGGCTGGGCCAGACTGGAGCCAGGGGCTTCTTCCAAGTCTCCCACATGAGTTCTGGAGCCCAAAAACACAGACATTTTCCATTATTTTCCCATGCACATTAGCAAGGATCTAGATCTGAAGGGAACATCAAGAACTAGAATGGGTGCCAATATGGATGCCAGCACTGCAGATGCCAGCTTAACCTGCTACAGCATAGCTCTAGCCCCAACATTTTCTTCACTGAGTCATACATTGATGGACATCTGGGTTGATTCTATATGTTAGCTATCTGTGAATTGATATGCAATGAACATGAGGGTTCTTTTATAGGGTGATTTCATTTCATTTGGGTAATTCCCAGGAGATGCATGACCAGGTCATATGGTAAATCTATTTTCAGATTTCTGAGTAATCTACCTATTGTCTTCCATAATGATTGTGCTCATTTACATTATCACCAAGAGTGTATTAAGGTAATGTTTTCCCTAAATCCTCACCTGTGTTTATTATTTCTCTGATTTTTGGATGATTATCATTGTGACTGGGTGAGGAAGTACCTAATGTGGTTTTTATTTAAATTTCCCTGATGGCTACTACTTCTGAGCATTTTTTCATTTGTTACATTTCATCCTTTGAAAAAAATGCCTGTTCATGCCCTTTACCCATTTCTTAACTGTATTGCTTTGTTTTCTTGTTGTTGAAATTTTGAGCTCTTTATAGATTCTGAATATTAATTATTTATCAGTTTCATAGTTCACAAATATTTTCTCTCATTCTGTCAGTTGCTTCTTCACTGTGTTTTTACTTTTAGGGCAAAGGCTTCCCTCCCTTTCAATTGTTGTGAAAGTTTCAGAATTAGAATTAGAATTAGTTCTTCTTTAAAAGTTTTGTGGAAATTAACAGTGAAGCCATCTGGTCCTGGGCTTTTCTTTCTTTGGAGGGTCTTTATTACTGATTCAATCTCCATCTTGCTTATCGGCCTATTTAAGTTTTCTGTGTCTTCATAAATCAATTTTGATAGATTGTATGCTTCTAGAAATCTATGTATTTCTAGTAGATTTTCCAATCTTTCCAATAGCTGCTTGCATTAATTCCTGATGATTCTTTTTATTTCTGTGGTCTCTGTTGTTACATTTCTTTTTTTAAAAGAATTTTTATTTATTTGAAATTCAGAATTACACAGAGAAAGAAGGAGAGGCAGAGAAAGAGCAAGGTCTTCCATCTGCTGGTTCACTCCCCAATTGGCTGCATTGTCTAGAGTTGTGCTGATCTGAAGCCAGATGCCAGGAGATTCTTATGAGTCTCTCACACAGATGGAGGGGCCCAAGGTCTTGGGCCACCTTCTACTGCTTTCCCAGGCCACAGCAAAGAGCTGGATCATATGTGGAGCATCTGGCTCTCAAACCAGTGCCTCTATAGAATGCTGGCACTTCAGGTGGTGGCTTTACCTGCTGTGCCACACCACTGGTCCCAACAGCTCTTTTTCATCTCTGATTTTGTTCATTTGGGTCTTCTCCCTTTTTTGTTTAGTTAAACCAAGGATGTATCAATTTTATTTATTTTTCAAAACACTATTTCTTCATTTCATCGATTTTTTTGCATTATTACATAGTGACCTTGTCTTTTTTGACAGTTTCTTTCTTTTTTGTTTAAAGATTTATTTATTTATTTGAAAATAAGAGTTACACTGAGAGAGAAGGAGAGATGGAGAGAGAGGTCTTTCATCTGCTGGTTCACTCCCCATTGCAATGGGGCTAGAGCTGCTCCAATCCAAAGCCAGGAGCCAGGAGCTTCTTCTGGGTCTCCCATGTCAGTGCAGGATCCCAAGGACTTGGGCCATCTTCTGCTACTTTCCCAGGACATAACAGAGAGCTGGATCAGAAATGGAGCAGCTGGGACATAAAGCAGCACCCATATAGGATGCCGGCACTGCAGGCAGTGGCCTTACCCTCTATGCCACAGCACTGGCCCTGATGGTTTCTAAGTCTATTTTCTCTGGCTTAGTGCCTACAAGACTGAGCATGTTCCAAGTAGGGCTCTGGCAACTCACTTCTGGCAGACCCTTGGGCTGAGGCCAGACACTATTCCTCCCTTCCACTTCCGACCTGTTGTTGGCTTAGTCTGTGTATGTGTGGTAACACCATGTCTGCTCCATTGTTAGCCATGGTGCCTTGTGCCTGGAAGGCTGCCACTGTGGTAATTTTCCTTCATGGATTAGGAGATACTGGGCATGGATGGGCAGAAGGCTTTGCAGGTATCACAAGTTCACATACCAAATGTATCAGCCTGCATGCACCCAATTATGCCTGTTACATTAAATATAAACATGGCTATGCCTTCTTGGTTTGATAATATTGGACTTTCACCAGACTCACAGGAGGATGAATCTAGAATTAAACAGGCAGCAGAAAATGTAAACATTTTGAAAGATCAAGAGGTGACGAGTGACAGTCCTAACAGAATCATTTTGAAAGGATTTCCTCAGGGAGGAGTTTTATTTTTATATACTGCTGTTACCATACAGCAGAAACTGGTGGGTGTCACTGCACTTAGTTGCTGGCTTCCACTTTGGGCTTCATTTCAACAGGGTCCTGTCAGTGGTACTAATAGAGATATTTCTATTCTCCAGTGCCATAGAGATTGTGACCCTTTAATTCCACTAATGTTTGGTTCTCTTACTATGCAAAAACTAAACACATTGCTAAATTTGGCTAGTGTAACCTTTAAGGTCTATGAAGGCATGAGGCACAGTTCCTGTCAGCAAAAAATGGATGCTTAATATTTCTGAAGTATGTTAATTTTTCTGCTGTATTCCAACAGACCAAACAAGATACACAAGGATGTATCTTTATAAATAGGTGCTAATTGGTAATGAAAATAATTTACTACTGGACTATAGAATAATAATGTTGACAATGAAGACATATGTATATCTCTGGATTTAAAAAATTTGAACAGTCATTTCCTGAGTCATTTTGCTTTGCCTTGAAGAATAAGATGTATTGTTTCATTATATAAGTCAGCAAAATCTTATTTATGGCAAGAAATATTCTGTTGCAATATTGTGCTATAATGTGGGAAAATGTAAAAGTTTTCCACAGTTTCTATCAATGTGAAATAAAACTTAATCCTGAAAAAAAGTCTATTTTATCTGATACTAGGCTAGGAACTCCTGCTCATTTTTTATTTCCATTAGCATAGAATAATTTTCTCCATTCTATCACTTTCAGTCTGTGTGTAGCTTTGTTGGTCTGCAGTGTTTCTTGTATGCAGCATGTATATTGGTCTTTGTTTTTAATCCATTCAGCCAGTCCATCTTTTATTTGGAGAGTTTATTCCACTTACATTCAAGATTGTTATTGGTAGCTGGCACCGTGGCTCACTAGGCTAAATCCTCTGCCTGTGGCACCAGTACCCCGGGTTCTAGTCCTGGTTGGGGTGCTGGTTCTGTCCCGGTTGCTCCTCTTCCAGTCCAGCTCTCTGCTGTGGCCTGGGAAGGCTGTGGAGGATGGCCCAAGTCATTGGGCCCTTCACCCACATGGTAAGCACCTGGATCCTGGATTCAGATCGGCACAGCACACCAGCCGTAGTGACCATTTGGGGTGTGAACCAATGGAAAGAAGACCTTTCTCTCTGTCTCTCTCACTGTCTAACTCCACCTGTCAAAAAAAAAAAAAAGATTATTATTGGTGAGTGATGACTTGTCTCGCCTCCTTTTCCCCACAAATATTCTAGTTTGTTTTGTACTATTACTTTGTACTTTTTTTCCACAAATATTCTACTGGTTGTTTTGTACTACTACTTTGTACTATTACTTTGTAATAATACTAGATTTTTGGCATCATATTTTTTCATGATGCTGTGTTTAGTGCATCCTTAATTTTTTTTTCAAGATTGTTTGTTTTGGAAAGTCTTTATTAACTTTTCTTTATAAATTAGAGCTAGCTGGATACAGTATTCTAGCCCAACAGCTTTGTTTTTCTTTAAGGACTTGGACTATGTCTCTCTGTTGTATCCTCTTTTGTGAGGTTTTTGATGAGAAATCTGTCAATCTAGAGCTCTTTTAAATATAATCTTGTATTTCTGTCTTGTACTTTTTAGCATCTTTTCTTTGTGCTTTACATTTGAAAGTTTCAATATTCTGTAGTGTGATGAAGACCTTCTCTGATCATGTCTATCTGGGATTCTATGTGCTTCTTGTACTTGGATGTCCATATCTTTGTCCAAATTTCTGAAATTTTCTTCGATAATTTCACTGAGTAAGTTTTCTAAATTACTCTGTTTTTCCACTCCTTCAGGAATGTCTAAGACCTGTGTAGTTTGTCCTTGATGGTGTCTATTAGACTAAACACTGTTTTATTTTTCTGAATTTTTTTCTTTTTTTGTCAGACTGTGATATTTCAAAACCTTTGTCTTTTGGCTTTGATATTCTTTCTTTGGCACCATTGATAATGGTGTTCATGCTTTTCACTGTAATTTTTATTTGACATATTGAGTTCTTAATTTCTTAATATTTCAATTTGGCTGTTCTTCAATATTTCTAATTCTTGGCTGAATTTCTCATTCATAGCATGCATCAATTTCTTTAACTCATGTAATTGCTTCTCTGTATTTTTCAATAATCTTACAATAAGTCTTTTGAATTCCTTTTCAGGCATTTTGTCAAGATCCTCATCTTCACAGTCCAATATTGAAGCATTATTGTGTTCTTTTTGGTGTTTCATATTGTCTTCCTTGTTAATATATCTCATATTTATGATTTTACATATCTAGAGAAGCACTTGTGGATATCTCATTTGAAGCCTTGGTTATTGGGAATGTGCCCCGAGGTAGAGGGAGATGCCTGCACCTTCAGTGAATATCTAGAGGTATGTGCTGAGTGGGACCAGGGAGCTCTGGTCAGCATTTGTGTGTGAGTCAAAGTCCAGGGTAACACCCAAAATATGTGTGGTAGCTCTCCTCTGTATCCAGCAGAAGAGAGTGGATGATCCCCTTGTTTGTTGTGGTCACTGCCCCCACAATTCTCTGTGCCAAGATAAACTTCTCTGTGCCTGAACCCTGCCCCCAACTCACTCAAGTACATGAACTACACAAAATATCTGTCCACTTTGTAATCTGAACATGGAGTCCTTCTGGCTTATAGCATAAGCCCTCCATTCCCAGTCACAGGGTGCAGGGTTCCTGCAGTCACAGTCTGTAAGGCATCCACTCTCTGCCCTTGGAGCTGCTCTATCCAGAGAACTACTCTGTCCCTGACCTTGGGATAGGACTGGAAAGCAACATGCTTTCCATTCCCTGAGCTAAATGGGTGCCCTGCCCCCACCAGCTCCTCTTCCAGGACTCAAAGTCAGTGGAGATCATAGATTTCTCACTGTGATAAAAAAAAAAGACATGCACTGGCTCTGGCAGCCTCTACTCCCATTACTATGTCACTTTCCCCTCTGGTGGAGGAAGGAGCAATGTGCCCTCCATTCACAAAGTTAAGTAGACACTCTGCCCCTGGACAACTTACCAAACTGGAGTGAGAGTCAGCAGGGACCACAAGTCTCTTCTCCAGAGAACATCACCAGTGGAGCACAGGCTTGTACAGAAACCGCTCAACTCACTCTGGGAAGATGGCCTCCCTGCCAGCTGAGGACTGCAGGAGCTGCAGCCATAGGAGTAGCTGGTGGTGTCCCCTGAGCTTCTGTGTGTCTGTGAAATCTTTGCTGCTCCACAGAGTGTCTCTTCTTACTTTATGGATTTTATTTCTATTTCTTACTTTACTGCATTGGCTAGGACTTTCAGTAACATGTTGAAAATTGGTTGTGAAGACACATGCTTATTTTATTCCTCATTTTAGTGGAAAAACTTGGAGCTTTCCATCATTACCTACAATGTGAGGTGAGAGGTCTGTGTAGATGTATTGTATTAACTTGGAGGACATTCTGGGCTGGTGGCTCTTACTTAATCTTTCATCCATTTCTTTCATCACTCATAGTGCTAGACTTTGTCAAGATTTTCTGTTTTCATCAAATTGATAAAATTTTGTTTTTTCTTTTTTTCCATTGATTTGGGAAATTAAATCGCCACCAGTTTGACCTGCCTTAAATATCTGGAACTAATTCCATATGTTTATCAAACATCATGCTTATAATACCTTATTGAATTTTATGAAAAATTTTAAAATATGTGCATCTATGTATATGAGAGATACTGGCCTAGAAATTACTTTCCTGTACCATGTCTGTATAGTTTGGATACAGGAGCATTTCTTCAAGTTCTATCTCCCAGAAAAATTCACAAATAATTACAACAATTATTTCTTAGATGTTACATAGAATTTCTCAGCAAACCCATCAGAGCCTGCTGCTTTCTCTTTTAGGAGATTGTTACTGAATTAATTTATCTTTAAATAAATTGTTTATATTTATTTTTTATCTATTTATTTGGAAATCAGAGAAAGAGGTCTCTTCTTTTGCTGTTCAATTCACCAAGTGACCACAACAGCTGAAACTCAGCAAACCTGCAGTTTGGAGACATAAACACAACCCAGGTCTCCCCATATTAGTATAATCCAGATCTTTGATGTGAGTGACAGAGACACAAAAATTTTAGACATTGGCTTTTACCTACCAGTGTGCATGTCAATAGAAAGTCTGAATTGGGAGTGGAGCTATTACTTGAACCAAGGTAGTCCACTGTTGGTTGCAGGCATATCAAGCAGCAACTGCTGTGAAAACATCTTTTAACTGAATTTCTTTAATAGATATAGAAACATTTAGGATATTTATTTCTTCTGATGTGAGTTGAGGCAGATTGTGTCTTTATTTTAGCTAGTCCATTTCTTCTGGATTAAAACACCAATATTTTTGCAAGGGCAATTTGAAAGCCATGAATTCAGCATTTCAGCATTTTATATGCTTTCAGTGAGAAGATTGGTCAATCCTATTCTATTATTACACCAGGCAAAAGTTTTATTTGACTCCTCTATTCATATTTGTTCTAACAGGTAACCTAATTACTGGCTTGTTACCTTGAACTTGTTTATTCTTGGTTTTCAGCTTTTCTAGAGTAGGCATGAATATATGTCAAGTTTTCCATAAGCACTGTTAACTTTGAAGGTCTTGACCACCAACATTTTATTTCCCTTAACATAAAACGAGGGCTATTTAACATACTTTTTTGTAGAGTGGTCTAAAATAAGCATTACTTCAGTGTGTGTTTCTTACTTAAAAAGTACAGCCTTTAGGTATTTCACTTACATGCTTGTGATGTTAATAATATGTCAACAAGGTCTTACTTGGGTTGGAACTTAGATACCCTCCAAACCAAATAATCTGAAATGTATTTTTATACTTCCATCCCAGGAGCAGTTACTCTGGTGAACCTCATGTAGTTTCACTCCATCAATGCTCAGTCTAACTCATGCTCAAGGACTTTTGGGGACTTTACATATTCAGTTCTCAAGGTTTCATCTGTTCAGTTACATTCATTCCAGTTTCTTCTTTGGAAAGTTATTGCTGTCCTCAGATATGGTAACTACTGCAGCTCAATAGCAACAGGTATTGACTGGAATCCAGTTCATTGTATTGTTGAAAAGTCATTTTTCCCAGCAAGAACCCATATAACTGTAGTGACTGCTTGTCAAATTTTCTTTTCTTGGTGATCTCAATGTTTTATTGCCTGTTGTTTGCCTGACATCTTCTCATAAACTTTCCTCAATGCTTTTTGTTGTGTTTTTTAGTGCCAAGAGATTTTAACCGGGTATTGAAAGTAAAATCACCTGATTTCATTTCTACACTCATGTTTTTGGTCCACTGAGTATATTTCCTGATTTTTCATATGAGAAAAATGCATTTTAGTAACTCATTTTGGTACAATGTTAAATTTTGAAAGTCTGTCACATTTTCAGATAAAATGAAATGCAGAATAACAGAGAGAAGGGAGAGGTGAAGAGATTTTGCTTCTACTGGCTCACTGCCCAAATAGCCACAACATGCATGTGTGGGCCAGGCTGAAGCAAGGAGCCAGAAACTACATCCTGATCTCCTACATGGGTGGCAGGGGCAAAGTACATGGGACATCTTCCACTGCCTTCCCAGGCATAATAGCAAGACACTATATTGGAGCAGAACAATCAGAACTTGAAGAGGCATTCCAGTGCAGGATACTGCTGCCACAAACAGGGGCTTAACCTGCTGTGGCACAATGCCAGACCTTCTTTTAAAATTAAGATTCAGTTATGTGGAAGCCAAAGTAAGAGAGAGCAAGCTGTTATCGGCTATCATCTATCACTTTTATTAGTTTTTCTTAAATAGTTGCTTATCACAGAATAATATATTAAAAATATATGACACCAATGAAAGAGCCAGTGTGTTCCCACTGTCTGGTTTCTGATTGCTGCTGATGTGATGCCCTTTTGCAAACTTAAGAGGAAAGAGAGGTTTGGGGCCAACACCCAGAAGGTAGGGGGACATTAGCACTCATGACACTAGATGGGACTTTATTCCCTGTCATATGTTTGTTATATAGATACAGCCATGAAGCAGGATTTGAACACTTAGTACATTCATGACTATCTTCATATACTCTTCAAAACTTACTAACAGAAAAGGATGAATACTACCACATATTGTGACTTAGTGTTTTTATTCAATGTCAGAGTGTGTAATTACTTCTGTAATTCTCAAGTTAACAAGGCAAAGATAAAAAGAAAAAAAATAGTGAAAACAAAAGAACTAGATCAGTCAAGAATGGGGGTTGCCAACAAATTTCTGGAACACAGTAAATTTTGAAAAAATGTAGTATTTTGTGCTTTCAGTGCTTCATGTGAAAAACACATACATACACACACCATCAGCATGACCACCATCACCACCACCCCTCACTGGAGCCGCCTGTGTGTTGGAGAATTGAGGACACCAACAGGCAGAACACAGGAGCTGCAGGCATTGTCTGACAGTAAGGAGGCCATGAGACAGCTCTCAGAACAGACCCATTTCTCTTCACTGAACACAGCTGTAGGATTGGGGGAGCAGAAGCCCTGTAAGGGAAAGGTGTTGAGGAAATCACCAAAGTTGTTTGCAAAAGTTTACCATGCTCTAGGTTACAAATAGATGGTCTTAATTCCTATAAACTCTTGGTTTTCCCTAATGTGGGTAGTCAGGAAGTTTTTAAAAATGATTCATCAATGGATTATGCTGCAGGAATTGCAGGGTCACAGTTCACCTGTGAGAAGAACAGGATAGTTTTCTCAGGGCTTGGAATCCTGTCAGATGTATCCTAGTGACTAGAACATATTCCACAGGATGCCTCACAGGCAGGGCTGCCTGGAGAGAGCTGCAGCTGTCTTTGGGTAGGGCACATGAGTGTCTGTTGGTGCACAAGTGTACATTCATGTGTTAAGGAGGCCAATATATAGTGAGGAGAGTCTCCCACATGCTCCAGGCCCTTCTTCCCAGGCACACAAAAAGGTGAAATCACTATCCACACAGGTCTGCTTCATCTCACTTAAGTTTTCTACTAAGAACAAATGTGTGTATATGTATGTGTGTGTGTTGGGGTGGTTGACGGTGTGAGTGTCTCCTTGTGCATTTCAAAATCCCACTAACTTAGGCTTAAAGCCTCAACCAAAATAACCAGCAATGGCATTTACAACAACCACACATTGCTCAAAGTCCAGGCTCACAGAAGAAAAATACCTACTGTGTGTAGACAGAATTATGTCATACAACCCCTAGAATACAGTGCATATTAGTGGTATGAAGAAAATTCTTAGGCTTGGGGCTGGCTCGGTGGCTCAGTGGGCCTGGGCTAAAGCACCTGCATCCCAAATGCACACCAGTTTGAGACCCAGCTGCTCTGATTCTTGTCCAGCCCTGTGCTATTGCCCCAGAAAGCAGTAGAAGATAGCCCAAGTCCTTGGGCCCCTGCACCCACCTGGAAGATGCAGAAGAAGCTTCTGGCTCCTGGCTTCAGATTGGCGCAGCTCCATCCATTGCATTCATCTGGGGAGTGAGCCTGTGGATGGAAGACCTCTCTTTCTCTCTCTGCCTCTCCTCTCTCTGTGTAACTCTGACTTTCAAATAAATAAATCTTTAAAAAAAGAAAATTTATAGGCTAGTTCAAGTATTTCTGCATCTTTAAATAGTTATTTATTTCATCTGAAAGGCAGAGTAACAGATAGAGGGTACGAAAAAGGAAGAGAGTGAGAGATCCTCCATCCACTGGTTCTGTCTGCAAATGGCCAAAATGGCTGAGCTGGGCCAGGTCAAAGCCACAATACAGGAGCTCCAGGGCTCCAATATGTGTGGCAGAGGCCCAAATACTTAGACTGTCCTCCACTACTTTTCCAAGGAGATGGATTGGAAATGAAGCAGTTAGGATTAAACTGGCACTTATATGGGATACTGGTATTGCAAGTGGCATCTTAACCTGTTATGCTACAATGCCGGCCTATAGTATTTGCAATTTAAGGCTGCAAACTATTAAGCCATGATGTTAATAAATCTGCAGCCTCCCACAAGGGTTTTAGGACTACACTGTGTGGTTCAGTTAATGTCCCAGGCATCTGGGGCTCCTTGCTCAGTTATGGTTTCACTGTTTCCTCTCCCTTGTAGGCCAGGCATGAGGCCTCCAGTGTAGGTTGAGTGAAATTATTGTTTTTCTGGAATTGATCTGTTGGGGAAGTTCCCATCCCCAACTCCTGAAGAGCAAGTTGCCAGCCAGGCACAGTGTGGCCTTCTCAATCAGTAAGGAGGGAAGAGACACATGTTCTAAAAACAAGAAATGGGTAGGCATGAGCCATCAGGGCCTGGGCAATTCTGAGTAGACCATGGAAACGACACAGAAGTCTTCTGAGATCACCTAATCCTTCCAGTGCCAGCTCCCAGTGGGCCCCAGCCCATGGCTGGCCCTGAGGAGCAAGGATGCATTGCTGCCTAGAGAAGCTACATTTGAGTCTGGGGAAGTCAGTACACTTCATCTCAAATATTTAAAGCAATTTTTTAAGTAAATTGCCCAATTAAAGCTTGGCAATTTGTTTTCAAAAGAAGGATTTATTTTTAATTAAAAAAATAGATAAAACAGAGCACGCACAATGTGGGGAGAGGAATAAGACAATTGCTGATTTGCATTTTGACCTTCAAGGGGTGGGCAGGACACAGCCAGGAAGAGAAGAGAACCCCATTTCTCCTGTCCCTTGATCTCATAGTTCAGCTCCCTCCAACTTAAGCTGCACCATCAGGGAACACAGAAGTCAGATTTACAAAAGTGTTTACATGTGCAAATGCAGGGAGCCATGTCCCAGGATAAAAGGTACAGTCTGTGGACATCATAGAGACACTACAGAACAATGCTCAACACCAAGAACAACCACTATTCAGCCTAACATCTCCCAGGACAGGAAATAGAGGAGTTCAAAGTTACCAACTGGCTCCTATGCTGCTGCAATCCACTTCTGGGACTCACTGAGGAGATCAGGAACTGCTGCTCCTGGGGTTTGCCATCAGGAGCTTCTTGGTGCACAGCAGATTCCAGAGAATGGATTCTTCTTTTCCAGGAGCTTGTGCAAGATGCCATACAGAGGAAGTGGCAGTCCTATTTTGTCCTTATTGGACTCCTCCTCACCTGACTGCTCCAAGCCCAAGCTCCTGCCAGACTGTGCTCCATTGTCCCTGTAGGGCAAGCTGTTCTACTGGTTGCACATGCCAGCAAGGGGTTCCAGCTGCCTCCTCTCCACACAGCTGCCTTCTGCTGCCCAGCTGCTCCTGTTAGCTGGAATACTGCAGGGCAGTCCAGGGCAGCATCTTAGGCCTGTCTTCACCTTCATAGTGTATTGCTTAGAACTTTCACATTTCCATTAGTTCAGTTGAGTCTTCTACTCCACTGGGACGCCAAGTTCTGCACTTTGCAGAGAGAGCCTGCATCATTGAATTCAGGCACCCAGTCGAGGGAGAGCGCAGGTCTTCAGTGGAGCAGCCTGTGCAGGACCTGGATGGGGCCTCTGAGTATTTTCCCCTTTCTTTGCTGCTCCATGAGTTGCACTCACTCTGGACATGGTGGGACTCCATGTGTCACTTCCCCACAAGGACACAGGAGCTCCCTGATACAGTACAATCACATGTGCTAGGCTCTTGGCCCAGCAGGGCCAGGGTATAGACTCAGTGGATGCTGACCCACAGGTGATGTATAGGCCTGCACCTGCAGGTAGGGCACATGGGGCAGCACAGTGTGCTCCCTGGAAGTCACTTCTTGAAAATGTGGCTTCTCAGACTGGGGAATGTGGCGCCAAGTGCCTCCTTTTCTTCTCATCCCCCACCCCTACCTCTTGGCTTCCTCCTCCACTCCTTCCTCCCCCCTCTCCTTCCTTCCCCTCCCCCCCTCCTCCCACACCTCCTCCTATGCCTCTTTTTTTTGCATTTGCTACTAAACATGTTGCTTTTTTATGTTATGTTTCCATGCATAATTGAATCAAGATATAAATTTTGTGTTTTTTTTTTTCCTTTATGCACCACTATCACACTGTGTGAACATTATTACAGGGTCCTTTCTCCTTGCTGTTCTTTTCTGCAGGATTTTTTTTTCACTATTTTTGGCTTGAGTGTTCTAAACATGCCTATAATAATTTACTGTAGAAAATAAAGCATCCAGTGATTTTTAAATTAAGAATTTATAATTTATAAATTATAAATACATTTTATAAAATGCACCTTTCATATTTAAGTTTCTATAAATTAAAATGGGGTAAAAACTTTTTATAATATTAAGCTTTTATTCAAAAACATGTTTTCCCCTTTTACAATGATACGTGTATATAAGCTTCTCTAACATTTTATTTTATTTTAAATTTTTTTAGTTAAAATGGGATCTTCTATTCCATTGTATTTTGTAATTGGTGTGTGTTGAAAAACACAGACTATTGTTATTTGAATGTCGATTTTAAGCTAATTTTAGCTTTTCCAAGATTGTTTTAATTTTTTCTGTAACCAAATAATGTCCAACAAAATATTTTTCCCCTCCTCTGAAATTATTATAGTTCTAAGTTGATTTTTCCCTATTTCCACAGTTAATAATCTAATAACAATGAAGACAGTGGAATCTATGTCCAACTCTTAAGTGCTATATAGTTTTGTTTCAAAATTCTTAATGGATCAATGCTATTATAAAGATAAGTTACTTCAGAATACTTTAAATGTACAAAACAAATATTATAAAATAATCACATAGTTCCTATATATCCCATACTGGGCTTCCTTACTGCTAACATATTATACTAGAATGATATATTTGTCACAATCAATATGCACTCATTGAGTTCTCTATTTTTATAGAATTCTGAAAGTCTTCCACAATTAGTGAAACATGCCAACTTCCCCAATTTTTTACCCAACTCCCGCTATCCCTCCTCCCACTTTCAAATTCTAACACTAAGAATATTTGTTGAGTTTGAGGGGCTTGGGGGTCCTACATCTGAGGAAGATTTTGTTAACACATAATCTGCCTCTAATTACAGATGCCAACAAAATATCTGATGTTCCTTAATTGAGGTAGAGTCTGCATTCTCTTCCTCTGACTCTAAGCTACTATGTGAGTGCCTGGACACGGGATTACACTCTAAACAATGTCATGCCAGTTTCTAGACCTGCCCTTCAATGCAATGGCCGTTTTAGGCCTTATTGAAGTCAGTAGAACTACTCTCTTGTGGGCAATGCCTGAAGAAACCTAGAGAGTGAAGTGTGCCCAGCTGATTCCCAGCACCCTCGCCACCTCTGTGACAACACACCAGTTAAGTGTATTAATTGTCTTAAACCTTGTAGATCAGCTGAGACCCAAGATGAATATCCCAGTGTGATCTCATTCATGTCATGAGAAATAGACATATTTTCCAATGAATCAGTGCCTGTATTTTTGACTGACATGGTCATGAGATAATAAAATATATACTCTTTATATCCAAAGTCTGTCATTTTTGTACATGATCTGATATAACAATATTACTTTCCTTTTGTCTACTCAATGTAATTGATTACATTAAGATTTAATATTAAGCCAATTTCAGTCTGGATTATTATATATAATTATTTTGTTATTTTAAATTATTTAATATTTTGTACTCATTGTAATATTTCATAATTGTTATACTTCATTTTTGGTCTAAGAATTCTTTGTTGATGAAATCTGTTGATTTTTAGACCAAATTTTCCTTCCTTGTCTATATGTGGATAGTATGAGATCACCTATGCTTCCAAGGATTTGCAGATTTCTTCTACTTCTTTTTATTGTGGTGAGATATTTAGTGTAAAAATGTGGGCTTTTAAGATTTGTTTTATTTATTTGAGAGGCAGAGGGAGAAAGAGAGAGAGAGAGAGGGAGAGAGAGAGATCTTCAGTCTGCTGGTTCACTGCTCATATGACCACAACAGCCAGGACTGGGCCAGGCAAAATCCAGGAATCAGGAGCTTCATCTCAGCCTCCCACATGGATGTAGGGGCCCAGTGACTTGAACCTTCTTCTGCTGCCTTTCTTAGGTCCACTTGCAAGGAGCTAGATCAGAAGTAGGGCAGCTGGACTAGAACTGGCACCCATATGGAATGCCAGCATTGCATGTGAGTGCTTAACCAGTTAGGCCACAATGCTGGCCCAAAGATGTGGTTATTTTTATCTTATAATTTATAAAATTATATATTAGCAATTTCTCTACCTCCATTTTTAAAGTTAGATTAACTAAGTAATTACTTATTTTTTAAAAAGGAATTTTGGGTTGTTTTTCTAATACTTTATGATTTCTGCTTCATTAAAGTTTTCTTTACTATTTATTAATAATGATTTTCTCCTGATTATTGTGTTTTTAGACTTTTGAATTATGTTTTCCAAATAAAATTACATTGAATTTAAGTGCTGTAGAAACAACTGAGATACTGCTTTTTAAAAAGATTTGTGTTGTGTATTTGAATGACAGAATGACAGAGAAGGAGCAAAAGAGGTCTTCCATTATTTGGTTCACTCCCTAAATGACCACAATGGTCATACTGGACCAGCAACTCCATCTGGGTCTCCCATATGGGTGGTAGGTGTCCAAGAATTTGGACCATCTTCCACTACCTTCCCAAGAGTCAGATCAAAAATGGAACAGGTGGGACTTGAACCTGTACTCCTCTAAGGGATCCAGAATTGCAGCAACCTCATGCACCACAACACTGACTCTTGGATATTAATTTCAGTTATGCTTTTAGTTATAATTTTAAAAAGATTCTATGAAGTGTAGGGAATTTTATACAGCATGCCATTGACTCTACCATCTTGCTAACAACTGTACACAGTTGCTGTATACTGATGGCTTTGTTGTATTTTTGTTGCAATGAAAATGTGTGCTCTAAATCACAATCCAAATAAAATGACCTATATTTTCAGGTGTGTATTTTAGGAAACCAATTGTTCTCTTTTATATTTCATCAACTAATTTACCCTAAGACAATCACATTCTACAGTTTTAAATCCAAGCTTTTTAAAAATTTATTTATATATTTGAAAGAGTTACAGGGAGAGGTCTTCCATCCAATGGGGCCTGCGGGCCAGGGGGCTGCTGAGCTACGATTGGCTGGTGCCCAGAGGCAGGGCCTGCATGCACCTCAGCAGCAAGCTGCGATTGGCCTCAGATGAGGGCCCACTGCCAGCATGCAGGGGTGGTTTAGGGAACCGGGGGCGGAGCCAGGGCTGCAGAAGAGGTGGAGCAGGTAGCTGCAGTGGCCCATACTGAACCCCATGATGAGTGTGGGGAAGGAGGCAGAGGGGGTCGGGGAGTGGGGACAGCGGCCTCCAGCCCTGTGGTGACAGTGCCAGCGACAGTAGCAGGTTTGGTGGTGGTGACAGTACCAATGTTTGCTGGGGAGCCGCAGATAGCGGGCAGCAGAGGGGCATATCTGCCTCGGGCAGTGCTGCTAGGACCCCCTGGTCGCCAGGTCCCGCACCACTGCCAACACAGAATGCTGCCTCGGGGACCCTTGCGCTCTCCAGTCCGGTCACTAGAAAAGATGGTGCTGGGAATTCAGGATGGTTATGGATTCAACAGGGATGACCCCAAGGAGGATGTCTTTGTTCACTAGACAGCTATTAGAAGAATCAGCACCAGGGAGTTTCTGCACAGCGCTGCTGAAGGGGGCCCTGTGGAGCTTGATGTCGCGGGAGGAGAGAAGGGCACAGAAGCCACTAATGTAACTGGGCCCAGAGTGGGCAGGCGCCGGTGAAGGGGCAGCCGCTGTGCCCCTGTTGGAGCAGGTTCCATGATTCATCCCCCAGCCTTGCCAGGCTGCCGTGCACCCACGGGGCAGAGGCGCCCTCCACTGGGGAAGAACCTTGCAATGAAGCAGAGCCAGCTGAAGACTGTGTTGGGGCCCAGAGGACATGGCCATCACTTGTACCAAGGGCGCCAGGCCTCTGTGTGAGGACCCCTGGACCCCCAGCCAGCAGCAGCCAATAGAGGGCACTGTGGGCTGGAGCGCAAAGACAAGGCCCCAGAGCAGGGAGACCAACAATGGGGATGTGAGTGGTCCCCCAGCTCAGACTTCGGCCCAAATATTGCAAGCCCTTCCTTCCTAGGCACCCAAGCAGCAGACAATGGAAGGTGGGGATGGGGAGACCTATTCAGCCAAGGCCACACTGACAGCTCCTGGCCTGAGCCCCAGTACTCAGGAAACTGCCTCTGCTGCTGGTCCCACAGAGACCTCAGCCCCAGAGCCCTAGGCTCCATCAACACTGAGACCCACCACCACCACCATGCTGGAGAGTGTAGAAGTCAATGGACACCCAGCCACCATCTCCATCTGCCCCCGTGTTTCCGACTGATTTGTACCCTACCCAGCACCCCTCTCCATTTTCCCATAATTCATGACATGAAAACATTGGCTTTTCCCCTTTCTTTTGTGACTCAGGAGAGCCAAAGCAGCAGCCTTTTGCCTGGTTCCTCTCTCCCCTACCAAGGGTTGAAGGAAGGGATCCACCCTGATTTTCAGAGGCATCTACTCCATCCTCTAAATCAGACTGAAAAGGAACCAGCCACCTCTTACCTCCTAGGGTTTTCTCTCCCACTTCAGCTTATTTTTTGTTTCCCTCAACCCCCTAACTCAGAAGCTGTTTTATGAACTGCTATGTGCCACCTGAGCCTTCAGTAAAAACAAAAGCAGCCTTGCGTATTAAAAAGAAATTGATCCATTTTTAACATATGTCTTTTAGTAAATGCCTAAATTGCATAGCCATTGGATAAGGCATTTAAACATGCCTAAAGGATCATTGAGGGCAGGTATTATTCCTTAACTCTCTTAATGCTAAGCAACCTTATTTAACATAGTATTGGAAGTATCAGCAAGAGCAATTAGATGCAAAAAAGAAATATAGTGCTTCAACTTGGAAAGCAGGAAGTCATAGTTTTGTACATGGCAAGGTCTAAATATTGCACCAAAAATTGTTAGAACTGAGAAACTAACTCAGTAAATTTACAGGATCGAAAATAAGCATCCAAAAATCTAGCTTTTTAATACAACAGTAATAATTTTGCTGAAAGAAAAAAACAAGATAGAAATTCTATTCACAATAGATACAAAAATTTAAATATTTAGGAATAACTAATTTTGGAAGATGAAAGATATTTACAGTAAGATTATAAAACATCAGTAGAAGGTATCATCAAGGTCACAAACAAAAGGAAAGATTATTTGTTCATGAACTGGAAGAACAAATATCATTAGGATGTCCATACAATCTAAAGCAATGTGCAGATATAATATCAATGACATTCTCTACAGAATTACAAAAATATCCTAAATTTGTGTAGTATCACAAAAGATTCAGAATAGCCAAAGTGAATCCAAGTGAAAAGATAGCACTGGAGGAATCATAGGACCATATTTCAAAACTGCAATAGTTGAAACAGCATCATACTGGCATAAAACCCAACACAAGGATCAATGGGACAGTTCAGTTAATGCTGAAATCAATCCATGTACATGCATCCACTTGATGTTTGATGCAAGAGTCAAGAACAGACATTGGAAAAAGATAATCCATTCAATACATGATCTGACAAATCTGTGTAATAATAATTTTTACATATGTAAAAAATAAAATAAAATGCATACCTCTCACCATATAAAAAAATCAACTCACAATGGATAAAAGGCCTAAAGATAAAACCTGAAACTATGAAATTACTAGAAGATAACAAAGGGAACAAACTTCAAAACAGTGATGTAGACAAGTATTTGAATACAATGACAAAATAGCACAGGCAACAAATACAAAACTAGATAAATGGGATTATATTACACTCAGAAACTACTGCATAGCAAAGGAAATGCCACATCTAACAGAATGTGAGAAAATATTTGCAAGCTACTTATCAAAGAAAGGATTAAGAATCAGAACATATTTGAAACAAAAAAAACCATCAACAAAATAATCCAATGAAGAAATGGGCAAAGGACATGCACAGTTCTCAAGATAAGATATACACATCCTCAAGAAACACATGAAAAATGTGCAATATCAATGGTCAAAATAGAAATTCAAATCTAAACTACAATGAGATATCACCTCCACACTATTCAAATGATATCATTAAAGAGACAGAGTACAAATGTGAGGAAGGATGTGGTGAATTGGGAATTCTCACAAAGCATCAGTGGTAATGTGAATTATTTTGCAATTCTGGAAAACTGTGTCAGAATTTATTTTTGTTTTTAACTTACTAAGTATATATTTGAGATAAGATTGTTAACTTACATCATAGTCAAAGGCTTAATGGCTCTAATAAATAAAAAGTTAAACAAATAAAAAATTAAAAATACCATAGTCCAGTAGAAAAATAGGAAAGGGCTATAAACAATAGTAAAATGAAAAGATATGCAATCTCACTTATATAAAGTAAATTTTCAAATAGCCACAACATTATTAAAGCTATAGTAACATATAACTGCTATCAACACATATAATGAAGATTTAAAATAAATTTTGACAATTTATTTAAAATTAGGATCCAGAAATCCCACTATTGGATATATATTTGAAAGACATGAAATCATTGTATCAGAGAGTTACAGCACTATTCACAGTAGCTAAATATGGAATCAATGGAGTTTCATTCTCAAATGTATGGATAAAAACATATGTTATCTATACACAGTGGAATACTACTCAGTTATAAAAGGGATGAAGTCTTGTCATTTGTAGCAAAATGCTGGAAACTAGAGTTCATTGTGTTAAGTAAACCAACATAGATGGGTACATGTAATGAAACATCACATGGTATCCCATAATTATGCATAACTTTAAAAATCTGGCTAGCATTTCTCCACACTGACTTCCTTCTTACATTTAGTGTGTCTACTATACAACTTCTGTAAACAGTGAAATATGAAGGGTTTGTTTATGAATAATTGTATGTGTATTAATAGATTGTATGTGTATTAGTAGTACTAGATTTACATTTTCAGCATTACCAGAGAAAGGCTAGGCTTTATGCCCTATCTGCATTGCATAGGCCTGAATGGAGCTGCATGATATCTTGACTACGTTTATTACCAAAACATTTAAATTGAGTTTCTAAATGCTGTTTCCAAATGGATTCTTTTGAAAACGCCAAACATCTTTGTCTATATTTCAGTATACATTCTTAAAGAAGATATTGTAAGAATGCATGCAATTTAAGTGAGGCAAATTTGTTGTCTTTCCTGCTCTTTATTATCTTAGAGGCAAATGGAGAGACAGAGAGATGGAGAGAGAAGTCATAAACAGAGCACTCTTACACTGGTTCATTTCCCAATTGTTCACAAGAACTGGGAATGAACTCATTGAAACCTGAAATCAGGAACCCAATCCAGATGTCTTATATAGGTGGTATGAATCAAAATACTTGGTCCATCACCTGCTGCCTCCCAGGGTGACCATTATCACAAAGCCAGAATCTTGAGTAGAAACAGGGCTCCAGTACAAGCACTGTGATATTGGATGTGGGCATTCCAACTTGTGACTTAACTGCCAGGCCACATACCCATTCACTTTTATTGTTTCAAAAATTTCTTGACAATCAAGACTTTAAAAATTTTTTATTTATTTGAGAGATAGAGTTAGATAGTGAGAGAGAGACAGAGATAGTGCAAGACTTTTTAATTACAATACTTTATCATGTGTCTTGGATTGAATTTCTCCTATAATTTTTGTACTCATCTTCAATGGTTTGAATGTCACATTTTATTCTTGAAGTATAGATGTAGAACTATCTTTATGGGTTAATATAAAATTGGCAATTTTTATCAAGACTTTTCATGGTAATAAATGGATCATATATCAGAATGATATAACAATTTTAAATATTAAGTTGTCCAAAAGAAACTATCAAATGACATGAAACAAAAGCCACAAGGGTGATCATTGGCATCATAAATAAGAGTGTAAATTGTTAAATCATCAACAGGAGTCCCTGTGCACTTACTTTCCATGTAGGGCCTTTGTTTGTAATGAGTTGTACTATGAGAATTAACTGTAAAGCTTGTTTTCAAATAGTACTTTATACTTTGTGTGTGTGTGTGGGTGCAAATTGTTGAAATTTCTACTTAAGTATAGGGGTGATCTTCTGTATATAAAGTTAATTAAAAATGGATCTCAAAAGGCTTCCATAGCCTTGGAAACTCATGACTAGAGCCTAGGGAGATTACTTATGCCATAAACAAGAGTGTCAATTGTTAAATCAACAACAGGAGTCACTGTGCACTTACTCCTCATGTGGGATCTCTGTCCTTAATGTGTTGTTCAATGTGAATTAATGCTATAACTAGTACTGAAACAGTATTTTACACTTTATGTTCTGTGTGGGTGCAAACTGATGAAATCTTTATTGATATATACTAAATTGATCTTCTGTATATAAAGATAATTGAAAATGAATCTTGATGTGAATTGAATTGGAGAGGGAGCGGGAGATGGGAGGGGTGCAGGTGGGAGGGAAGTTATGGGGGGGGAAGCCATTGTAATCCATAAACTCTACTTTAGAAATTTATATTTACTAAATAAAAGTTTAAAAAATGAATCTTTTTTTTTTTAGTGCTGTTTATTTTGTTCTTTTTGTTTGGTTTTGTTTTTCCTCTTTTTCCCCCACAAGCCTGGCTTTTTATTAAACTTTTATTTAATGAATATAAATTTCCAAAGTATAGCTTATGGGTTACAATGGCTTCCCCCCTCCCATAACTTCCCTCCCGCCCGCAACCCTCCCCTTTCCCGCTCCCTTTCCCCTTCCATTCGTGTAAAGATTCATTTTCAATTCTCTTTATATACAGAAGATCAGTTTAGTATACATTAGGTAAAGATTTCAACATTTTGCCCATATAGCAACATCAAGTGAAAAAACTACCATTGGATTACTAATTATAGCATTAAATAGCAATGTACAGCACATTAAAGACAGAGATCCTACATAATTTTTTTCAAATTAATTAATTTTCTATGCCATTTCCATTTTAACACCAGGTTGTTTTTTTTTTCTTTTTTTTTTTTTTGTTTCCAATTCTCTTTATATACAGAAGATCACTTCAGTCTATAATTAGCAAAGACCTCATCAGTCTGCGCCCACACAGAAACGCAAAGTATAAAAATACTCTTTCAGTACCAGTCATAGCATCCCTTGGCTTTAGACGACACATTAGGGACAGATCCCACATGGGGTGTAAGTACACAGTGACTCCTGTTGCTGACTTAACAATTTGACACTCCTGTTCATGGCGTCAGTAATCTCCCTAGGCTCTAGTCATGAGTTGCCAGGGCTATGGAAGCCTTTAGAGTTCGCTGACTTTGATCTTATTCCGATAGAGTCATAGTCAAAGTGGAGGCTCTCTCCTCCCTTCGGAGAAGGGCACCTCCGTAGGAGATGGGATGATTTGAAAGTGGGAGGGTGGGTATGGGGGAAAGAACTGCTATATTCCTAAAGCTATACCTATGAAATTTATATTTATTAAATAAAAGCTTTCTAAAAATTTTAAAAAGAAGTCAATAAGAAAACAGAAGCCCAGAGAAGACTCTAGTATTTAAAACTCAAATAACCTATATAATCTATGGATGAAAAAAATCACATAGAAAATTATAATTTATGTTGGACAAAACTAAAATACAAAATAAGTTACATTTGTGGTAGATACATGGAGGCCAGAATGTCTTTATGACTCTAACATCTGAGGTGGAAATTACTGCCCTTTGAATGTAGGCTGGCCTTTACCTACTGAGCCAACACAACTTGGCATATTTAAAACACTGAAAAAGCCATTAGTAACAAAGGATGCTATTCTAACTGGAAATGTATTAACTTTAATTTGAATATTATTCTCTAAATAAATGACAATCATTTAATAGTCTGTTATGATACCAAATTTTAATTTTGAATTTAAAATGTTAAGAAGGGAAAAACAATGAAAATGGGGTGGTAGTAACTTATTTTATATAATACTAATGATTCAAAAGCAACAAAAGAAAACTGTAGCAGGAATTGTATAAAATTAAAACTATACAACAAAAGGTACTATCAGAGTGAAAAGGGAACCCATTTGATGGGAAGAGTCTTTACAATTCATGTTTCAGAAGAGTTCATTATTAGAGATATGTTGCATATAAGAAAATCCCAAAACTCAGAAACAAAAACATTTAGAGATGGATAAAGTATTAAATATTTCTACAAAGTTATACAAGTTGTTGCTTAGCACATGAAAGAATTATCAATATATTTGTTGCTAGCAAAATGCAAATGACAAATAATAAAATACTACTTTACACTCATTCAAATGTCCATTATGAACAAATAAATATTAGCGATGCTAAAGAAATTGAATCTTTAATACATTTTAGTTGTGAATGAAACATGGTGGAAATAATACAAAAGAAAGTACTGAAACTTTCAAAAAACTAAATGCAAAATTTTCTTATGATCCCGGAATTCCATTACTGAGTATACAACCACAAGAAGTGAAAGTGGGTCTTTATTGTTCAGGAACAATTTTTAAGATATATATACTATTAATATATAATTATTATATTAATATATATTAATATATTAATAATACATATAATATTTGTTTAACTTTACTTAGTGTAAGTTTAATCTTATGAGTATAAAGTTAGCTGAAAATAGATCTCTGTAAAAAATAAGAATAGGAATAGAAGAGGGAGCTTGAAAAAGGCAGCATGGATGGGAAGGAGGGTAAGGTGGAAAACATCACTATGTTCTGGAATCTGTGTATATGAAATACATGAGATTTGTATGCCTTAAATAAGATTTTAAAAAGAACAGATATTTGTGCACACATGCTCAAAGCAACATTATTCACAATAAACAAAACATAGAAGCACCCCACCTTTCCGTAAAACAATGATAATATCCTCTAATCCTAATCCCATCCCAAAGGTCCCACCTCTAAACACCACTCTCAGATTAATTTTCCTGCCTTAATGCCTCACAGGGGGAGATAACCTGAAAGTTATGTTCAAATGAGAGCAACATACAATGAAATATATTTGGAATTGAAGAATTATCTTTTTTTAATTTAATTTTATTTTTTGACCGGCAGAGTGGATAGTGAGAGAGAGACAGAGAGAAAGGTCTTACTTTTGCCAATGGCCACTGTGGATGGCACATCTTGCTTATCTGAAGCTAGGAGCCAGGTGCTTCTCCTGGTCTCCCTTGCGGGTGCATGGCCCAAACACTTGGGCCATCCTCCACTGCCTTCCCGGGCCATAGCAGAGAGCTGGCCTGGAAGAAAAGCAACTGGGATAGAATCCAGCACCCCAACTGGGACTAAAGCCCAGTGTGCCAGCACCACAAGGCGGAGGATTAGCCTGTAAGCCACGGCGCCGGCCTGAAGAATTATCTTATAAGTTTTACATGTACCAGAACAAGGGATGAAACTTGAAGACATAATACTACCAGAAATGACCAGTAGTAAGAGTACAATTATTGTATGACTCTACTTATATGAGGTTTCTAGAGTAGACAAATTCAAGAAAGAGAATAGAGAAGTGATCACAGGGTCTGTAATGGAGGGAAACATGGAATTACCTTCTGATGCATTCAAAGTTTTACTTGTGAGCAATTAAAAAATTCTGTAGATGGAATGTGATGGTTGCTGTGTAATGCAAAAATATTTAATGCCACTAAAATGTGCACTTAAAATATCCAGTGTTTGGCTGGTGCCGTGGCTTAACAGGCTAATCCTCCGCCTTGCGGCACCGGCACACCGGGTTCTAGTCCCGGTCGGGGCACCAATCCTGTCCCGGTGGCCCCTCTTCCAGGCCAGCTTTCTGCTGTGGCCAGGGAGTGCAGTAGAGGATGGCCCAAGTGCTTGGGCCCTGCACCCCATGGGAGACCAGGATAAGCACCTGGCTCCTGCCATCGGAACGGCGTGGTGCGCCGGCCACAGCGCGCCTACCGCGGTGGCAATTGGAGGGTGAACCAACAGCAAAAAGGAAGACCTTTCTCTCTGTCTCCCTCTATTGTCCACTCTGTCTGTCAAAAAAAAATATCCAGTGTTCAATAATGTATGTTATTACAATAAAATGTTTTCTCCAACTATGAACCACAGTCCTAGTCCATAATCATTTTAATGATTCATAAATCTATTTTTATCACTAATTTTTAAGATGGTGAAATAGCAGAATATGCTAATTAAATGAGTTTGAAAAAATGTCAAGCAATTTTGGGGCTACAAACATACAATTTAGTATTAGTACAAAATACATATAGGATCATAGAAATATATATGCAAAATTTATTTTAAAATTATTTACTTGAGGATGGTGTAGTGGCACAGTGGGTTAAAGCCCTGGACTGAAGCTGCAGCATCCCATATGGGTGACAGTTTGAGTCCCTTTGCTCCACTTCTGATCCAGCTCCCTGCTAATATGCCTGGGAAAGCAGCAGGGGATGGCCAAGTCCTTGGGCCCCTGCACCCATGTGGGGGACCCAGAAGAAGCTCCTGACTCCTGGCCATTTTCCAGTGTTCCAAGACATACTTAATCTAGTACTTTACAAAACTTACTAAAAATTAACGAAAGCATTACAAGCTTCATTTATTTATTTATGAAAGGCAATGAGAAGATCTTTACCCTGTTACAATAAAATGGTTGAAAAAATGCATCCAATATAATTGTAAATCAATAGGTACCATCTTAGAGGCAGAATTTAAGGAAATGCATAATGAGCATTGCTGGGCATATGAAAAATATTGCTTATAACAATGTTCACAGTACATGATGATGTGCTCTATGTGAAAATACCAATGTTGCTCCAAAGATTAAGCTTATGACATTGACTAGATTCTCCATCAAAATGACAGCTATTGATCACCACTCCATGAAAGGCCAAGGCTCCATCAAGGTAAAGCTCAGAGCTTGGAGATCAGTCCCAGTCTCCCTTTTTGGTGGCTGGGACCCAACTACCTGAGCCATTACCTGCTGCATCCCAGGGTGTGCATTAGCAGAAAGCTAGAATTGGAAGTCAAATCAGAGTTTTCTCCCAGACACTGATATGAGATGTGGGCATCCCAAACTGTATTTTAACTCCTGTGCCAAACATGTACCCAGAATTTTCTTAAAAAACAAATAATAAGCTGGTGCCACAGCTCATTAGGCTAATCCTCTGCCTAGCAGTGCCGACACACCAGGTTCTAGTCCCAGTTGGGGAGCCAGATCCTGTCCCAGTTGCCCCTCTTCCAGGCCAGTGCTATGCTATGGCCCGGGAAGGCAGTGGAGGATGGCCCAAGTGCTTGGGCCCTGCACCTGCATGGGAGACCAGGAGCAGCACCTGACTCCTGCCTTTGGATTGGCACAGTGTGCTGGCCACAGCACGGCTGCCATGGCAGCCATTGGAGGGTGAACCAATGGCAAAAGGAAGACCTTTCTCTCTGTCTCTCCTCTCTTTCACTGTCCACTCTGCCTGTAAAAAAAAGTAAAAAAAAATAATAAATATGAAATTTCTGATATAAGTATAGTTAAGATATATTTAAGAGATATTTCTATGAAAGGGGGAAAAGAGGAGGGGAGGGAGAAAGGGAAGAAAGAGAGACAGAGAGGCAGAGACAGAGACACTGATTTTCCATCCACTGATTCATTCCACAAATGCCCTCAACTGCCAGGGCTAAGTCAGCCCAAAACCAGGAGCTGAGATTCCATCTTGGTCTCCCGTGTGAGTGGCAGGCACTCAACCACAGAAGGCATCATCCAGTGCCTCCCAGGTACATGATCAGGAAGCTAGATAGCAAGTGTGGTAGCCAGAACTTGAAGTGGCATGCTGATAAGGGATGCAGGGCTTGCAAATGGTGTCTTAGCTTGCTTTCCAACACAGCAACTCCCTGAACATGATAACTTAAAAACTACACTTAAGGTGTTCATTCAAGGTAAACATGCCATTTTAAAAAGAGAAAAAAGTATGTGTCCTTTTGAAGGAACATGTGTTATGAAGAGAACAAGTTTTAAAAATAGATGCTTCAAGTATTTCTTCTGTGATGTGAGGATATGACAGATGCTGAGTTGAGCAGCCCAGACCCAGAAAGGACTTTTTGCTCACTTATGGAGACCAAGGTCAGTAGACTGCCCCTACTAGGTCATTCTCTGTTGCAGAGTCATCTATATGTCCATCTAGACTCTGTTTCATCCTTCCTGTGCCCCAAGAATTTACCACATTCTCTTCTAAGTCACAATTAGAATCATATATCAAACATGTCTTTTGCTGTGGCAACAGAAAAATCAAGGATCACTTTTCACTAAACTTAGATGACTTGAATGTCTTGTAGCCACATCAGCATCACCTTGTTTATGCAATTTCTTATGTTGAATTTTATTTATGCTCACTTTCCCATTTTCATTAATGAACCTTTATAAAACTCCTAAAATATAATGCAAAATAAGCTGATGAATAATTAAGTAAATAACTTACTGGATATGTATTTTATTTTGTGGGACAGAAAGGTTTGCAGTGTTATCCCTAGAAGAGAAGGTGAACGGCAACAGTCTTGAGAAAACTAGTATGGATCAGAGATTCTACTATGTCAAATGACATTATGACAGAATAGAATAGAGAAAACATGGACCCATTAGGTGATAAACAATGAACACATTAGGTGGTAAAGCAAAACATAATCCACCTGCTGTTGGGGAATAACCCTTCAGTCATGGGAAAAGGCAGGAAGGAGCACCTTCTTAGAAGAATACCAGCAGTTCTATTAATGAGTAGAAATTAAGAACAAGTCATTATAGAGTTAATGGAGACATCTATTTGATAATTGTGTGAAAATGTTACTGTAAAGAAATAATTTTAAAATTTAAGGATTGTTGTACAAATAAATTACAGTAAACCAAAGAAAGAAACCTAATGCTGTCACTAGAATTTACTCTATAGAAAAAATACTTGAGTGGTGTTAACTATTTTCCTGTTAATACAGATGCTCCCTAGCATTTCAATTAGAGTACTTCTTGCTTACATTCCATAAACAGTATGCATCCTGTTATCTCACCTTTTTGCCTGCAACTTTAATG
This sequence comes from Lepus europaeus, assembly GCF_033115175.1. Lineage (NCBI taxonomy): Eukaryota > Metazoa > Chordata > Mammalia > Lagomorpha > Leporidae > Lepus > Lepus europaeus. The sequence goes on along the minus strand of NC_084851.1, from coordinate 32,450,928 downwards.
AAAATGTTCAAAATAGATGTTTATTGTAGTACATGTCTCCATAATGGTTCCGATGACACTTCATTTATCCATGCCCTCACAGTTGTTCCTGACAATGACCCTTGATTTTCCCATTTCAGTTGCTTTAGCCAATGGGATATCAGAAAATATGATACAAGCATAGTTTTTAGAAGTATGTGTCTAGTAGTTTTCCTTTTTTGACACAGTGGTCTTGTGAAGAAACCTGGGGCCTGCCTCTTGGAAACAGTTAGAATATGTTAGAGCCAGAACAAATCACCAGACATGTGACTGATGTCATCTTTAAGACACCAGGCTCAATCCAGGTACCAGAGGGCTAAAACCTTATTTGTGAATCTAGATTGAACTGTCAGCTAAGCCCACCCCAAAATGTTAACTGATTTACAAGTGAAATTATTCTTTTTATTCAGTAAAAAAAAATTTTTTTTTGGACAGGCAGAGTGGACAGTGAGAGAGAGAGATAGAGAGAAAGGTCTTCCTTTACAGTTGGTTCACCCTCCAATGGCCACTGTGGCTGGCGTACCATGATGATATGAAGCCAGGAGCCAGGTGCTTCTCCTAGTCTCCCATCCGGGTGCAGGGCCCAAGGACTTGGGTTATCCTCCACTGCCTTCCTGGGCCACAGCAGAGAGCTAGACTGGAAGAAGAGTGACCGGGACAGAATCCAGCACCCTGACTGGGACTGGAACCTGGTGTGCCAGCACTGCAGGTGGAGGATTAGCCTATTGAGCAGTGGTGCCAGCCATAATCCAGAAAGTTTTTTGAGTACTTATGCATCAAATGCTGATACATGTTTGTGAGTAGGTCCGAAATGAACCGCATGTGAAATAAAATCAGTACAATTTTAAAATCACATGTAGATGTTTTCATACACATTATATGTGCAAATCAGTTGGCTCTTACTAAAGCTGCTGGCATGAAGAGAGGTCATCTGAATTCCACAAAGAAATTGTCTGAAGATCATATCTCCATGTTTTAAATTTTTGCTTACATGTGCACACAGAATTATATTTTATTAATATTTTAAGAATCATATTAGCAGTTAAAATCTCATACAGTCTAACTTTCTTATTTCAAATCATAGACTTACAGCACCATAGTCCCCTTCCTCAAAACCCTGGTTATAAATAATACTTCATAGCCCCTTGTAAGTCCTCTTCAACAAATTATACCTCCCTTGTGAAAGTTGGTCCAAATAATTCAATGTCACCAGTCTTTGATAACCTATGGACAAGGCAAGGTAGCATCAATCAAGTTATGTTGATTATGGTCAGCCTGATCAGTAACTCTTTGGGCCAAGTAAAGCTACGGTTGACACAAGTCAGGGCTTAGTTTGTCCCTACTCTGAAACACTAAGAAAAAAACCCAGTGAGAGTTGTTTTTTCAGAGACAATTTCTATTTATGGAGCTTGGTTTTTCATACAATATGAACTAAGTTTTTCCGAGGGAAATGAAAATATTATCCAGCACCCAAATTTTCATTGTATAACTTCCTGTTCTTAGAAAATAGATCTTGTATAAACTGCTGTAAACTAAAACCAGAAGGACTAGACAGGTAACACAGTGCAGGAGGGAACCAGAAGCTTCACTTATAGAGGAGACAACATGAAACCCTACAAATACAACTTCCATGTAGCACAAGGCAGCTGGCACACATTTCACAATGATTTCTCTTGGAATTTAGAGACATTTTGATAGTATTGTTAGTATTCTCATCTTAGAGATGAATAAACTGTGACAGAGCAACAACCTAGATTCAACCCCATGGAACTTCCAGCACTCTTGGCTCACATACCTAATGCCATCCTGTAGTCACTGTGGATCAGGAACATGTACAGAGAGAGCATCTAGAACTGACTTCCAGGAACTAATATCACACCATCACACCCCTCCCAAATCACATGGTCTGCACACCCATTCCCATGTTGAAGCAGCCACATTGTTCACAGAGCATCTGGAACCATATTTTGTACACCTAGAGTCACACAGTGGCCTTCTGCTAGTGCACTACAAGCTGAAAAGCAATCTTCAGAAGCACAGGCTGAGTCACCTCATCTCTACTCCCATACCTGTGGATCTGAAGTAATTTCTCCTTCCAGCCCAGAATAGGCCTCATCTGATCGATGGAAGTTTTTGCTAACACCAAGTGTGGAGACACCTGTCCCACTCCTTGGACTACACTGAATCTCATATCTGAATCAGATATCTTCTGTTACTCTCACATAAACATTTGCAAGCACAGACACCAACCTGAGTGGTGGAGCAGCATCAGGAAAGCTCCATGGTTAACAAGTTTGATGGTGGGAGTGGGTGGAATCACCACCTGCTAAGATGTAACCCAGAAAATCCTTCCCATGGTTCTATATTGATAATATCATGGAAAGGTGTGGCTACATTTTCCACAGGATTTTTCAACCCTCCATTAGGAAATAAAAAGGGTCATTTATATACTTCCTGTATCTATACAGTTATTTATATACTTCCTGTATACACTTTGAGAACAGAGGGTATACATGAGTACACATCTTTATACATAAGACACCCCTGTGAAATTCTGATTTCTTATTAAATTCTCAATTTGACAAATTCACATTCTTTTTTTTTTGACAGGCAGAGTGGATAGTGAGAGAGAGAGAGAGAGAGAGAGAGAGAGAGAGAGAGAGAGAGAAAGGTCTTCCTTTTTGCCATTGGTTCACCCTCCAATGGCGGCTGTGGCCAGTGCACCACGCTGATCCGAAGCCAGCAGCCAGGTGCTTCTCCTGGTCTCCCATGCGGGTGCAGGGCCCAAGCACTTGGGCCATCCTCCACTGCCTTCCTGGGCCATAGCAGAGAGATGGCCTAGAAGAGGGGCAACCAGGACAGAATCCAGTGCCCCAACCGGGACTAGAACCCGGTGTGCTGGTGCCGCAAGGCAGAGGATTAGTCTGTTAAGCCACAGCGCCAGCCAAATTCACATGATATTAATGGAGAAATTCAAATGTGAGAGGAAATTTTTGGTAATGGTCACTAATTTTGTAATCTTCTTTTGTTCCAATAATTGTATGGTGGTTATAGAACCCATGCCTACTCATTACAGATATTTAAGTAGGAAAAATCTCAATTCTATTGTAATTATTTTCATAGGTTTATTTTGTTTATTTTAAAGTCAGAGAGAGAGAGAAGAAGGAGGGGGATTTAGGGTGGGGAGAGAGAGAGAAAGAGAACAAATCTTCCATCCAGTGGTTCATTGTGGAAATGGTTGCAATGGCCATGGCTGGTCCAGCTGAAGCCAAAAGCTTCACCTGGGCCTCCAACATGGGGGGCAGTTGGGCCACCATCCATTGCTTTCCCAGGCACATTATTCAGGAACTGGATTGGAAGAGTAACCAAGACTCAAATATGCCCTTATGGGATGCCAACATTGCAGGCCACAGCTTAACCCATTGCACCACACACCAGGGATTCTATTGTAATTTAAAACACTTAAATAAGAAATGTCATTATTTTGCCAGCTCTTTAATCAGTTTTTAAAATGATGATTGATCTCATCTACTGAAATAATTTGTGAATTATCAATGGATAATTTCCCATAGTTGGGACATTACTCTATTCCATTTATTTCCATAATATACCTGGGAAATGAGGCAAATACATTCAAAAATTATTGTGCAAATTTAAAAACTGACTGTCTGATATTGGCTTATCCAGAAGTATCTGAAATCCAGCTGACCATCTGTCCACTTGCTTTCCTCTCCACATATCGAACAAAACCTTCATATTTTTTTAAGAACTTGACCAGAACCTTGTTATCTACCTGCTGGCTTTTGCCACAAACAAGGCAAGGAGGTGAATATAAGAGTTTCATGGAGGTCCTGCTGCTACTTCTGCTCCTGTCCTGTTGAGAATGGGCATGGATGCTGTGATACAGTTGAAGAGAACTTCAGTGGGAATGTAATGGGGATGATGATTCTTGGTTCACAGCCATTACTCATTTGCTCTATGCATATGGCTATGAAATGTACTATTCAAATTCTTGTATCATCTTAGATGCTGCAACTGCCCATCAGTTACTTTACTCTGCAAATTAAGAGACTTAAGCTTTGAGATTTCCACCTTAAATACCTCCACCTCAGACCAAAGAAGCAAATTTTGTGTACCCTAAATGCTTAGGTCCTACACTGATTTAAATAGAAAATGGAGCGCAGAGATAAAAAAAATAGAATATCATCCTGGAGCAGTAGGTCCTAATATCTGCTCACAAGAATTATTGTTCCTGTAATAGTGATCACTTGTCAGCAGGACATTCTACAATTCCAGATGTGGATTCCATAGCAATCTGCATTGAACAGAAAAAGTGGAAAGGCCATACTCTGTTATTGACTGATCATTTTGCACCTCACTTCATCTCTCTGTATCATAGTCACACCTTCCATGTAATGACTGGAGTTCTTAATTTTGAGAACCTAGTCAATAAGAGGAACTCTAACAATTAATTTGTACTGAATGCAGAAAAATGAATGACATAGTCCCTATAGCAAAAAATAAAGAGCACAATAACAAGAGATAGAATTCACTAACTAAGGATTCCCTTAGGATTAAGGGATTACTAATTACTAATTAAGATACACAGTTATGGACCTCAGGTGTCTGAACTTGTTAAGCTCTCTATTTATTCCTTAAATACATCCTTTAGAAACACAGATGAGATTAACATCACCTTCATCAACAATCTACTGAAGACCTGCCCCCTGCATTAACCATCATTATTATTAATTGTTTTCATGATATAGATATTTTCATGCATTTATAACAATATCCATCTTTCTATATCTATCTATCTATAATGTATTATACATAATGGAAGTCATATTTATGTAGCCTGGAATTTAAAATATTAGTGTGTTAGTATCACACACAAAAAGTGAAATAATTAAAGATACACATCTCAAAATTATTAGGAATCATAATTTCCTAAAATGTATATTATATATGAGTATAACTAGCTTGACATATTACTCATCCATTGAAATTGTAAAGTTCAGGGCTGGCACTGTGGCTTAACAGGCTAATCCTCCACCTAGTGGTGCTGGCATCCAGGGTTCTAGTCCTGGTCAGGGCACTGGATTCTGTCCCAGTTGCCCCTATTCCAGGCCAGCTCTCTGCTAGGGCCCAGGAGTGCAGTGGAGGATGGCCCAGGTGCTTGGGCCCTGCACCCCATGGGAGACCAGGAGAAGCACCTGGCTCCTGGCTTCGGATAAGCACGGTGCGCCGGCCAAGGCACAACAGCTGCAGTGGCCATTGGAGGGTGAACCAACGGCAAAGGAAGACCTTTCTCTCTCTCTCTCTCTCTCTCTCTCACTGTCCACTCTGCCTGTCAAAAAGAAGTGTAAGGTTCAGGGGATTTAAGAAATGTGCAATCGTAATGAATGCCATGTTTAGAACATTTTTACTATCTCAAAAAGAAATTTAATGTCCTGACTCATGTCAGTGGCAGGGAGATGGCAACAGTTGGCCAGTGGCTCTTCTGTATACACATGATCCAGAGATTCTAGCCAAAGAAAAAAATCCAAGGTCCCACCTTCTTTGAGCCTGGCTGCAAGGATTGACAGGGAGCTGGGCACCCACTTGAGACTGTGAGGCACTCCCAGCCTCCTATTATACCACAGGCTCTGAGGCTCAATCCACTTAGGCCGAGCTCCAATAGACAGTGGACTCAGGGAAAAGTCTGCCTCTCTGTGGACTGGAGAGGTTGGGAGGGGTGGAGCAGACTCACTGCACCCAGCAACTATGGGATGCTTGTGTGCTGAGGCTGTGAGGACACTCTGGGTGCAAGAGAGGGCACAGCATGTATCTGGGCCTCTGAGAAATCACTGTGTGTGGCTCCACACACTCAGACCTACGTAGTGACCTGAGGCAGATCACTGCAGTGGGACCCATGCTTGGAGTAAGGGCTGTGCAGATCATTTCTGTGGTTCATATATGAGTGCAGATGAGTGTTGTGCCCACTGAGGGCTAACACCTGAGGAGTGATCAACTTGGAGAAGAGCAGATGACGCTGTGATCACACCAACAGAGGTGACCATTCACTCCCTTCGGTTAACAAGAGGACACCTACCTCACCCAAGATGGGACTTACCCTGGATACTCGCATTGACCACAGCTCCCTGGCCACACCCAGCACACACCTCTGGGCATTCACTGAAAGTGCAAGCATTCCATTAAGCCACAAAGCATACTTCAAAGATAAAACCAATCAGAGGAAAAAAAACCAATAGGTATAGCCACAAATGCCTAAAATATATGCAGAAATTCAATTCAAGAAACAAGAATATGGAACACAGCATGACACTCCCAACAAAAGAAGCACAACAATGCATCAATTTTTTTGAGGTCACACTGCTTTTATTTTCTTGATCAATGAAAATAATTTTTGAAACTTTAATGTGTACATTTAATATATAGAATATCTGCAACACATCAATATTAAAATGTAAAAATGAAGAGCTTCATGAAATGCTGGAAATAGGATTCAAAAAAATTAACCATAGGATTACTCAAAAGGAATCAGAAGCAAATGCATGAATTAAAGAAGTCATGCATTACATGAAAGAAAATTTTAAATGGGATTTTAAAAAAATAAAATGAAATATTAGAAATGAAGAATTCAATAGATCAAATAAAAATCCAGTGGAAACCCATAACAACAGACTTGTAAGGCAGAAGAAAGAATATCAAGCTAGAACACAAATCTTATAAGAAGGAGAAGGAGGAGAGCGAGAATGAGAAGGAGAAGGACAGATAATTAGAAAATGCCATACCAAAAGAAGAAATTAGAAAACTTAAAAGCAGTGTTGGAGATTTATGTGATATTATCAAACAACCCAACATGTAGTTCTTGGGAGTTCCTGAATGTTTGGAAACAGAGAATGTACTAGAAGGCAGATTTAGTGTAATATTTACAGAAAATTTTCTCAACTTGGAGAAAGAAATGGATGTCCAAATAGAGAAATCACATAAAACTCCTAACAGACATGACTAGAAAAGATCTTCACCATGACATATTGCGGTCAAACTCTCCACATAAAACATAGAGAAAAGATTCTAAAATGTGCATGAGATAAATTCCAGATTACTTTCAGGGAATCTCCAAATAGACTTATAACTGACTTATCAGAAACTCTACAGGGTAGAATATTCCAAACTTTAAGGAAAAAAAAACCTGAAACCTGGAATACTGTACCTTGAATAGCTGTCATTTATGAATGAAGGTGAAATAAAGACATTCCCTGTTAAACAGAAATTGAAAAAAATTGACACTACTTGTCCAGCTTCATAAAGTATGTTTAAGGATGTGCTGCACACAGAAATACAGAAACAGGGTCATCAATATGATAAGGAAGTGAAGACATAAAATCTAGTAAAAGTACAAAGGAAATCCAAAATAAACAATAGGAATATTTATGGAAAAATGGCAGGGCTAAGTTGTTACTTATCAATAGTCACCTGGAATGTACATGGCCTCAACTCTCCAGTTAAAAGTACAGAATGGCCAGATGGATTGAAAAACAAGACCCATCTATCTGCTGCCTACAAGAAACACATCTTACCAACAAAGACACATGTGGATTGAAACAGAAAGGATGGATGGAATAAGTTATTCCATCCTAATGGAAACCAAAAAGGGTTGCTGTAGCTCTCCTAATATCAGACAAAATAGACTTTAACACAAAAACTGTAAAAAAAGACAAAGAAGGGCATGTGTAATAATTAAGGGATCAATTCAACAAGGTGATGTCATTATAATAAGTGTATTTGCACCCAATTACAGGGCATCTGGATATTTAAAGGAAATGTTCAGGGATCTAAATAGATTGCAATTCAATAGAAATGGGGGACATCAATACTCCACTTTTATCAATGAACAGATCACCAGACAGAAAATCAGCAAGGATACAACAAAGTTAATCAACATTGTAGACCAAATGGACCTAAAAGATATCTACAGAGCTTTTCAACTCACAGTAACAGAACACACATTCATCTCACCAGTGCATGGAACTTTCTCTAGCATAGACCTTATGCTACACCATACTAAAATCCTACCATGCATCTTCTCTGGAATGAACCTGTGGAATGAACCTGGAAGTCAACAATGCAACAATCTCTAGGACATATGCAGACAATGGAGACTGAACAACATGCTCCTGAATGAACAGTAGGTCATAGAAGAAATCTAAATATTTCTGGAAAGAAACAATACAATACATCATATCAAAACTTATGGGAAATAATAAAGGAAGTGGTGAGAGGGACATTTACAGCAATCGGTACCTATATAAGAAATTGAAAGACACCAAATAAGAGAGCTGTAAATGCATCTCAAGGACCTAGAAAAAAAAAACCAAACCCCAAATTAGTAGAAGAAAAAATACTTAATGTTAGAGAAGAAATACACAAAATTGAAACAAAAATATAAAATATCATTAAATGAGGAGGTTTTTTTAAAAAAAGTACATAAAATTAATGCACCATTGGTCCAACTAAGAATAATGAAGGAAAATATCCACATCAATAAAATCAGACATGAAAAAGGAAATGTAATAATAGCTACCATAGAAATAAAAAGAATCATCGGGAAATACTACAAAGAGCTATATGCCAATAAATTGGGAAACTCTGAAGAAATGCATAGATTTCTGCACACATACAATCCAACAAAATCTATCCAAATACATCTTCACCCCATTCTTCTGACTGTTGATTGTATTATTATTGGTCTGAATGCATGCCTCAGTTTGAAAACCAGGGACCCAAACTTTTGTTTTTCCCAAAGAAACCTTTTATTTAATGGGTACAAGTTTCATAAGTACAACTTTAGGAATATAGTGATTCTTCTCACAATACCCACCTTCCCACCCCTACTCTACTCCACCTACTCCTCCCTCTCCCATTGCTATTCCCATTCTCAATTAAGATTAATTTTCAATTAACTTTATACCCAGAAGACTAACTCTGTACTAAATAAAGATTTAAATAATTTGCACACACACACACAAAACTGAGAACAAATTTTATAGTTAATTCTCTTAATACAACTAATTGAGGACAGAAGTCTTGCATGGGAAGTAAGTATACAGTGACTCCTGTTGTTAATTTAACAATTAACACTCATGTATAATATCAGTGATCACCTGAGGTTTGTAACATTAGCTGCCAAGGTTATGGAAGCATTTTGAATCCCAAATTTCTGTCAGCAGAGGTCCAAACTTTTTTTTTTGACAGGCAGAGTTAGACAGTGAGAGAGAGAGACAGAGAAAGGTCTTCCTTCCATTGGTTCATCCTCTAAATGGCTGCTGTGGCCAACATGCTGAGGCAATCCAAAGCCAGGAGCCAGGTGCTTCCTCCTGGTCTCCCATGCAGGTGCAGGGCCCAAGCACTTGGGCCATTCTCCACTGCCTTCTGGGGCCACAGCAGAGAGCTGGATTGGAACAGGAGCAACCAGGATAGAACCGGTGCCCTAACCGGGGTAGAACCCGGGGTGCCGGCACCACAGGCAGATGATTAGACTAGTGAGCTGCTGTGCTGGCGAGACCCAAACTTTAAAAGGAAGCACTTCTAGGCCAGTGGGGGCTAAAATTTAAAAATACAAAACAAAAACAAAAAAGACACTCCTGTATCAATATCACTGCAAATATAATTTTGGCAAACATTATATCTTTGACAAACCAGTGGTTAAGAATGATGTACTATAGGCCAGCACCGTGGCTTAACAGGCTAATCCTCTGCCTTGCACTGCCAGCACACTGGGTTCTAGTCCCCGTTGGGGCACCAGATTCTATCCCAGTTGCCCCTCTTCCAGGCCAGCTCTCTGCTATGGCCTGGGAAGGCAGTGGAGGATGGCCCAAGTGCTTGGGCCCTGCACCCCATGGGAGACCAGGAGAAGCACCTGGCTCCTGGCTTCAGATCAGCAAGATGCGCCAGCTGCAGCCGCCATTGGAGGGTGAACCAATGGCAAAAAGGAAGACCTTTCTCTCTGTCTCTCTCTCTCACTATCCACTCTGCCTGTCAAAAAAAAAAAAAAAGAATGATGTACTACAGTTGCAATGATCTGTGATTATTTTAGTATTTACTGTATATAATTGAAATGGACATCATTTTATTTGATTTTTATTTATAGCCTTTGTCTATATTCCTGATGAACTATGGTGTTTTGTTTTTTATTTTTTGAATTCTTTATTTTGGGGAGTGGCGCAATGGGTTAAAGCCCTGGCCTGAAGAGCTGGCATCCCATGTGGGCACCGGTTCTAGTCCCAGCTGCTCCACTTCTGATCCAGCTCTCTGCTGTGGCCTGGGATAGCTGTGGAGGATGGCCCAAGTCCTTGGGACCCTGCATCCATGGGAGAGACCTGAAAGAAGCTCCTGGTTCCTGGCTGTGGATTGGTGATCTCTAGCCATTGTGGCCATTTGGGGAGTGAACCAGCAGATGAAAGACCTCTCTCTCTGTCTCTATCTCTCTCTGTAACTCTGTCTTTCAAATAAATAAAATGATTATTTAAAAAAGTGAAATGTAATATTAAAAATTCAAAAAGAAATGAAGCAAGAAAGAAAAGGAAAGGGAGGAGGAAGGCAGGGAACTATTGCATTCTTTGAATTGTGTCTATAAATGACAAGGAATAGGAATTGTGTTGTATTAATTACCATGTATATATCATGATTTGAGAATCCAATGTACCAATAAATTACTCATAAAATAGCAAAACAAAACAAAACAATAAAAAATCACATTTTGAGTACAGAGCAATTTGTTCATTGAGAGAGCATTACTTCTTTGCTTAGGAACTGTATATCTTCCCTGGGAAGCAAAATTGGTGCAAGAATTGGAGAAGCAACCTCAGACTTCAGTGTTAGGTCAAAGAAAATAGCCCAAAGTAAGTGAGCTGCACATGTCTTATGTAGGTGCACTTGTCTTATGTAGGGAAAGCCCCTCACCCTACAAACAGCTGGCCACCAAAGATGCCAGGAAAAGTGCTCCCTCTATTGGTAGAGCAAATAAGCCTCATTACATACAGGCCCAGATCCTGGCACTTTTGGAGATTCAACATTAGCAGAAATCAACCAAGCCTTTCATCTGGAAGCTGACTATCAAAGATTGATGAGGGAAATCGCCCAGAACTTGAGGCCAATTTGAAGTTTCAGAATGCAGTCATCAGTGTGCTTAAAGAGGCTAGTGAGTCACACTTAGTGGATTTCTTGGAAGAAACTAATTTGTATGCCATTCACACTGAGAGTCATCATCACATTCAAAATCATCCAGTTGGTTCACTGTATGTGGGCAGAGAAGGCTTTAGTGGAAGCAGTTTTTGTGGCATTTTATAGTGAATTCTGTAAAATACTTTGGTTTAACTAGTGACATTTTGTAAGAAAAATTTTATAATACATTGCATATATTTCCTACACTATATTGCACAGTAAAGTGCCATTACATCTTTCAGTATGAATATGAAAAATGTTCACAGATCTCAATGATGTGAGCCCTGTTGCTCAGGAGTTACATTCCTAAAATGCAGAAGAGATGGGTGATATTTCTTGCTTTCTTGATGCATGTGCTGTGTATTAATGACTTGTAGTGTAGCTATTAATATTCTAGAGTTGATTAAAAATGACATTTTCAAGAAAACTGGTTATACCTTGATCCAAATACTTAGTGAGTGGGGCTATTAGGTCTGACCATGCATCATGGTGATAGGACATGGACTTTTACAAGGGTGAAGATCCAAGTCTCAACAACAGTGTCTTACAGTTCCCTTAAAAAAATTAAACCTGACAGCTATAGAATACACTATATACACTTATATATTGTAGTGTCAACATTTTAAATTAGTCTTCTACATTCACAAGTGGTGGAGAGTCTTGTCATAGACATGTACCATTTACATCTGGTTTTCTAACTAGACTGCATTTGTCTTCATTGTAGTAAAATGCTTTGTGCAATATACCTTGCATAATTCCTCATTCTACCATAAGTTAACTAACCCTCCAGCTGGTAATGAAAACAGGAACAGGAGGATTCCATTTGTAAGTGTCCTAGAATAAGATACAAGTTATTTATATTTGAATTCTGTTATTAATATTTTGATCTAGTTCATGCAGGTTTTTGTTGTGTTGTGGTTGATCCCATAACTGAGATTTATTTTCTCTTCTACCAAGAGGAAACCATGCAGATGTTCTTTTTTCATTCAGAGTTTATAGCACAACTCTTAGCATAAGCCTGCTGTGGAGCAGCAGCAAGCAGCACACACCTCCAGTTTATGGAACTTTTGCCAATTAAGATGGTATCTGGTTAGATTATGTCTGGTTATTGTTTAAGGAAAATCACTTCCCTAGAGATAGCTTTCTAAGTGATTTTAAAACTTATTTTTCTTTTGAAGTTTTTAGGTCAATTATGTATGCTGACTGGATTTATAAATAATCTTGTTTATCAAAAAATAATGTACTTACCTACAAATATATGTAGCTATTTGTCAGTTAAAAATAAAATGTTTTTTAAAAGCAAAGATTGGGGTGGGAATTTTGGGGTTAAGCCACTGCTTGTGATGCCCACATCTCAAATAGAGCCTGGTTTGAGTTTCTGCTGCTCTACACTTGTGATTCATCTTCTTGTTAATGTGCCTGGGAGGCAATGTATGATGGCCAATATGGTCTGAAGGCCATCTCCCTTTGGGAGACCTGAAAGTGGTTCCTGGATTCTGGCGTCAGCATGGCCTAGCCCTAAAATTTGTGGATATTTGAGAACTAAAACAGTAAATGAAAAGTATCTCTCTTTCCCTTCTTTTTTTTCTGTCATTATGCTTTTTAAATAAAGAAATATTCCAAAGTCAAAGGTTTTCATGTGAACTTCAAATAAATGTTATCAAATAATATATTGTATACAGAAGAAGAAAAGTTTAACATATAAAAAGAGCTGAAAATTAAAATGATGAAACAAAGATATACCAAAATGTAACAGAGAGTTATAATGCCTGGCCACCTCAATAATAGACAGAAAATTTTAAAACAGTGTTACTAAAGATAAAGTGGGGCATCTTTTAGCAATAGAAATGTCAAACAATTTAAATAAGATAACAAATATAGATATATATTTCTCCTACACAAATGCTCAACATTTTAGGAAAACGAGACAACGGGATAAGCAGAGTCTTCAACAATAGCATTTGGATTTGCCAATATCTTTCTTAAAGTAATGGATGGCACAACTATGAAACAGACTGAAAAGGATATGAAAGATGTGAATATGATAAAACAACAAAGTTAATTGATATATATCACACTAATCAAGAGAATATGTCTTTCATTCAGTGTGCATGGAACATTTTTCACAGAAAACATTTTGCTACATCATAAAATCACCTGAATAAACCTTGATGAACTGAAATCATTTAAGATATTTTCTCTGAACACAATTAGGAGTATTTGGTCAAGTGGTTAAGATAATGTGTGTTAGGGCTAGTGCTGTGGCACAGGGGTTAAAGACCTGGCCTGAAGTGCCAGCATCCCATATGGGCACCATTTCTAGTCCCAGCTACTTCTCTTCTGATCCAGCTCTCTGCTACAGCCTGGGAAAGCAGTAGAAGATGGCCCAAGTACACGGGCCCCTGCACCCATGTGGGAGACCTGGAAGAAGCTCCTGGCTCCTGGCTTCAGATCAGCACAGCTCCAGCCATTGCGGCCATTTGGGGAGTGAACCAGCAGATGGAAGACCTCTCTCTCTGTCTCTACCTCTCTCTGTAACTCTATCAAATCAAATTAAATAAATCTTTTTTAAGAAAAAAAAGATGTGTGTTATATCAAAATCAAAATCAGAGCACTGAAGTTCAGGTCTTGGCTCTGCTTTCATTGCAGCTTCCTGCTAATATGCATCCTGGTAGGAAGCAGGTGATGTCTGAAGTAATTGCATCATTGCTACCCTTGTGGAAGACTTACACTGAATTTCTGGCTCCATTTTGCCTGGATGAACTCCAACAGTTGTGAGTATTTAGGAAGCTGGGCAATCTCTCTCTCTCTCTCTCTCTCTCTCTCTCTCTTTCAATTTTTTTAAATAAATTCTAAAAGCCAAAACAAGAAGGATACTTGAGAAGTTGTAATATAAGTGGAAAATAAGCAATGCATTGTGGGAAAAAAGTAATGGAATGGAAAAAATAAACCTCAAGGGAAATTATAAAATACTAGGAAATGATTGAAAATAAAAACACATTACACAAGAATTCATGTGATTAAAAGAGTGGTAGATGGAAATTATCAGATATAAAAATATTTTATGAAGAAGAAATATATAAAATAAATAAGGCAGACTTCCCATTTAAAAACAAAACAAAACAAAAACTAGAAAAAGCTGGGAAAAATAAACTTCAAAGATAGCATCATAAAGAAATAGATTCAGTGCAAAAGTTCATTATTGAGAAACTTGGGGCTGGGTTGATGGCAATGGGAGCTAACCCCCTCTGTCCATTCAGTATGCCTCTAACTATAAACCCAACCACTACTCCCAAGTTCTCTAATTGATTCCATTGAAAACTACAACATCTGCCTCTTCCCTTGATGATGGATGCTGCTATAATAACTATACTGCCCCTAGTGCTAATTTGCTGTCTGCATTCAGCTCATGGGAGTGGCATGTTTGCTATCATCACCCACTTGATCTTGTCTACACATCTACTAGCTTGGCTTGCTGGGTGAGGAAATGTGCATGGTGTAGACCATGCTGTGGCTGCAAGTAGTAACTCTGGATATCATAGATGTTGGCAGGATATTTGAGATCTGCATCCAAGACAAAAATTATGCTACTCACCATTCAGTATACAATTTTAACAACAGCCAAATTACCTCCATTTCTTATCTAATGACCCAGGGATAACACATGGGTCCAGACAGGAGCTGCATTTATCGAGGAGGGGGGGGCACTATGAATCCTGAACTCTAGTCATTTCCATGAGTTGCTACACAAACGACAGCAAACAACAAACAAGTGAGCTCCTAGCCACTTTCATTGCTGTTCTCTGCACCACCTGGGCTGTCTCAGCACCCAGGATCTGCATCACATCACAGACCAGACTTTCAATCTGGACAAGACATATGAGGTCTGGGCTATGTCTATGCACAATCCAAGCTTCCTGCAATGTGCCATATCATCCCCAGTTGCTCCAGCATCTTCATCTTATCTCCATGAACATACCTACCTCCCTACCTCAGTGGCACCCAAGGGTATGCCAGCCTCTGTCAACTGATGGTCCTCTTTGGAGGTTGGATTCTCCCTTTCCAAAGATTCTATGGGGGACTGGTACCATGGCATAGTAGGTTAGCCTGTCTCTGCAGCATCAGCATCCCATATGGGTACCAGTTCAAGTCCCAGCTACTCCCCTATAATCTAGATGTCTGCTAATGGCCTGGAAAAGCAGCAAAGATGGGCCAAGTGCTTGGGCCCTTGAACCCACATGAGAAACCCAAAAAAAGCTCCAGGCTCCTGGCTTGAGATTGGCTCAGATTTGACTGTTGCAGCCATTTTTGGACTGAACAAGCAAATGGAAGGCCTCTCTCTCTCTCTCTCTCTCTCTCTCTCTCTCTCTCTAACTCTGCCTTCCAAATAAATCAATCTTAAAAAGCAGACTATGGGCAGTAAGGGATCCCCACAGCTAGTGGAAGTCTCCTTTGCTGGAATGATGCTCCATAAGGGATCAGCAATAGATTGGCATGCTTTGCCTTACAGTGGGCTCTCAGTAGTAGTTGGTTAAGCTGCCATAAGGCCTCTACATAAGGGATATCTATTTACCATACACATGAAACAATAGTTCTAGCTATAAAATGGTATTACAATTTAAGTTCCAATTATCTAGTTGCATTTTTTTCCCTCAAATTTACTGCAGCCAAGGAATACTGCAGAAAATGATGGATCATTCCTTCTTTAAGGTCTGGGGATCAAACCATGAATAGTTTTTATACCATACAGTATTATCATAAAGCCATGGGTTTCACTTGTCACAGAATAAAGGAGAAATAATGGTGATAAGACAGGCATCTCTGCTCATTTCCAACAAAGAAGGGGAGATAACAAGCCATTCCTGTTTGATCTCCCATTTGAGGAAGAACAGGCCTGGCAATACTTCTGGGTTTATGGAATCAAATAATCCCAGTGATAAAATCAACTAGTCCTTACTGAATAACCCCATCCTCAATATTTCTAAATCTCTCACACAGGGTCCTTCCCTATATGGCAGAACCTTCCACTTTTTAAAAGATTTACTTATTTGAAAGGCAGGGTTACACAGAAAGGAGAGACACACAGAGAGGGAGATAACTTCTATCCACTGGTTCACCCCTGTAATGAGAGAAATGGCCAAAGTTGGGCTGATCTGAAGCCAGGATTGAGGAGCATTTTCAAAATCGCCCACATGAGTGCAGGGGCCCAAGGATATGTGTCATTTTCTGCTGCTTTCCCATGCACATTAGCAGGGAGTGGATTGGAAATGAAGCAGCCAAGGCACCAACCAATGCCTCAATTTCATTTGCCCTGGAGGGGAGCACTGAGGTCAGGAATGCTGCTGATAGAGTTCACAGCTTTAGGATTCCCCAAGATGACCTGGGGTGAGGGGGGAGAGCCACAGCACTCCCTTTTGTTTGTCTTCTCCTGACTTCCATCCACCTCTATGCCAACTCTCTGGATGAAGCCAGGAGCTAGGAGTTTCTTCCAGGTTTCCCATGTGGGTGGCAGGGGCTAAACACCTAGGACTCTTTTTTTTTGTATTTTGATTTTTTAACTTTTATTTAATAAATATAAATTTCCAAAGTACGACTTTTGGATTATAGTGGCTCCCCCCCCATAACCTCCCTCTCACCACAACCATCCCATCTCCTACTCCCTGTCTCATCCCATTCTTCATCAAGATTCATTTTCAAATATCTTTAGAGAATATCAACTTAGTATATGCTAAGTAAAGATTTCAACAGTTTGCACCACACAGATTTAAAATGTGTTCCCCAGGCCATTAGTGGAATGCTGGATTAGAAGTGGAACAGCCTGGAGAACTGGAGCCCATATGAGATAACAGTGTTGCAGGCTGCGGCTTTACTTTGTAGGCCACAAAGCCAGTCCCTGGAAGGGCTTTTTGAATTTGAGTAAGAACATGGCTCTGTCATTTTTTTACAATGAAAAGTTGCTAGCAATCTATAATATAAAATATGCAGATTATGGTGTATCAACACCATACAATCAATTGAAGAATAGGCTAAATGGGGAAATCCAGAAACAAAGCAGAACCTACTTCATATTGGCAGTGACTTTCATGGATGATGGAATCAAAGTGATATTGTTCATGTTAATGCTTTTAGGATTTATTTTTTCCAAAATGAACAACATTTTCTATAGAATAAAGGAAAAAAATCATCCATGGTGTTCTGGCTTGATAAAATCTCAGTTATTATAATTTTGACACCTTTTTCTATCCAAGTTTTTTTACACAAGTATAATCATAATGTACATACATTGTTTTACCCTCCTTTTAAACAAGACATGAATTTATTTATATGAGAGGCTTTACATACAGCATTGAATGCATGATCCATAAAAATCTATAATGTGAGCTATGTTAACTAAAGATGTTCTCTAACATATTATTTAAATAGCAGAAGATAAGCCCCACAATGGGAGGTAATACTTGTAAAACATATGTCTACAAGAATTGCCTGCAAATTTTATGAAGCCTGTGACATTTAGTAAGGTGATAAATCCTCCAACTTAAACCTAACTAAATTGAGTTATATTTACATAGGATATATGCAGATTAGAAATAAATACATACAATATATTGAAAAATAGGGAATTGTGAGATAAAAGAATGAATGTTTCATAAAATTAATAAAAATTAAATGCCAATGAGGTAGAAACACTACACATTTATAAAATGGTCTTAATAAACAATCATGATGGGGCCGGCGCCACGGCTCAGTAGGCTAATCCTCCGCCTTGCGGCGCCAGCACACCAGGTTCTAGTCCCAGTCAGGGCACCGATCCTGTCCTGGTTGCCCCTCTTCCAGGCCAGCTCTCTGCTGTGGCCAGGGAAGGCAGTGGAGGATGGCCCAAGTGCTTGGGCCCTGCACCCCATGGGAGACCAGGATAAGCACCTGGCTCCTGCCATTGGAACAGCGCGGTGTGCCTGCCACAGCGCATCTACTGTGGCGGCCATTGGAGGGTGAACCAAAGGCAAAAGGAAGACCTTTCTCTCTGTCTCCCTCTACTGTCCACTCTGCCTGTCAAAAAAAAAATAAAACAATCATGTTGGTGCCAATTGTTTAGTAGCATATAGAGTATTCAAAAATATTCATTACTGGTCAAAATAGCTAAATCCTTCACAAGATATCAGGATAATTTATTATAAAGCCTGTGATAGTATCATCATACAGTGCAGGAAAGATGTCCTGATAGATTTACCCAGCTAACTTGAAAGCTTAAACCCATAACCTGGGATAAATACATATACAACAGCTTTATTCATAGTGCCTAAAACCTGAATGGAATCACAATGTTCTTTAGTAGATAAACAGAGAGCCAAGCTGTCCCAGTAGGTGGAGGCTCTTGAAGGCACATGGGATTAGGTAATATGGGGCATGGACACTGGACATGGGGACACAAGAGAAAAGGCATGGGCTGGAGTCACAAGGGTTCCAGAGACAAAAGGAAGACATTGGCTTCAGGTAAGTAGCATGCAGACAACTGAAGGAAGCCACAGTTGTAAGCAAAGGGCAGAGTGGTACCCAAAGGCTTCCATGAACTGGGAGTAAAGGGACGAAGTCACTGCAGGGAAGGAGAAAGGTCACTCTATAAAGAGAAGGATTGGAGACACAGAAGTCCTGACAGGTTGTATGGACAAGGGAGGTTAGCATTTAGGGAAAATTAGGGCTACATACAGAGTGGCTGAGGACACATGAGGACTAGCATGGTGTGCAGGCACAGCAGGAGACTTGAAGAGAGATGTGCTGTACATAAAAGAGATGAGGACTCTCACAGCTGGTACATGCTGTTGACACAAGGAATAGAAGCGTTGAAGAGCTGCTTTGGATGACACTTTTTAAACGGTAAAAATATCAAAATGAACAAGGGTCCCAAATAAAGGAGATGTTGAAATTGTAAATAACACATGGGTTTTAGGAACAGGATTAGAGATATGCAAAGTGAGCAGACACATGGAACTGGAAACATTAAGAGGCAGACAGAGAATATTACTGGATTTGGAAACACAGCAAAAAATACAGGAGATGCAATATAAATTGTCACAGTAGTTGGAGATCTGCTTAGAGAAAATTTAGAGCCTCAAGTGATTGAGAACCAGTCATTATGGCTTCCTTTTTTAAAATTGATTTATTTACCTGAATGAGAGAGAGAGATTGAGACAGAGAGAGAAAGGTAGAAAGAGAGAGAGAGAGAATCTTCCATCAATCCACTGGTTCATTCCCCAAATGGTTTAATGGCCAAAGCTGGGCCAGTCTGAAGCCAGGAGCCAGGAGCTTCTTCTGGATTCCCCATATAAGTGTAGGGGGCAAGCATTTTGGCAATCTCTTGCTGTCTTTTCCAGGCCATTAGCAGGGAGCTGAACTGCAAATAGGGCAGCATGGAGTCAAAGTGGCACCAATATGGAATGCTGGGTTTGTAGGTGGCAGCTTTTACCCACTATGCCACAATGCCAGCCCCCTGTAGTTTCTTTCTTAAGAACTAAAATTAACTATAGAATGAACCATACAGTAGAGGCAAGTAAAAACAGGCAGGAATCAATGAAATATCCATAGAAAAATACACAAAGAAATAAGGGAAAAGAGTTTTTAAAGCATATTACCAAAATTAACAAAAAGTAGTATAAGTCATTAAGGAAATAAAAGAGAAATACCATACAAACAACCAGCTTAAGCAATCCAAATAGCATGGTCTTCAAAAATTTTCTTTTTTTTTTCTTTTTAAAGATTTATTTATTTATTTCAAAGTCAGAGTTCCAGGGGAGGCAGCAGGGTAAAGAAAAAAAAAAAACAACAAAGAGCTACACACATACACATGAACACACACACACACACACACAAAGAGAGAGAGTGAGAGAGAGAGAGAGAGAGAGAGAGAGAGAGAGAGAGAGAGATCTTCCATCCCTTGGGTCACTACCTAAATGGCTACAGTGGCTAGGGAGGCAAAATCCAGGAGTGAGGAGGCAGAAGCTTCATCTGGGTCTCCTATGTGGGTTACAGAGGTTCAAACACTTAGGTCATCTTCATCTACTTTCCCAGGACACTTAGCAGGCTGCTACATCAGAAGTGAAGCACACAGGACTCAAACTGGTGCCTTTATGGGATGTTGGCATCCCATGCAGCAGTATTACTCATTACACCACAAAGCCCTCCAGATACCCTCCTCCATTTATAAACCTTAACAAGATAGTAAGGATTTTGAGAAGTAGGAGAAATTTTTTTAAAAAAGATATCAAAAGTCACCGTATTTTGTAAACCAATATACCATAACACAGATATTGCATCATGTGGAGAACTTCCATATAAGTTAAATAAGACTAATCAGTATTGCAAAAATCATATCAATGAATTTAAAAATTCCACAAGCAAAATTTCTGACTCAGACTTAGAAAATTCTAGACATTCAAGGAAGGTTGTTCTTCATTTTCCCAGACTCATCCAAAGTAGCAGTAGACAGAGAATATAGTTGAATTTCCTTTTAATTCATTGCTTTACATTAGTGACACAGTCAGATCATGTGGAAGGAACTTAGCATAAATCTTTAATAAGAGATACATGTATTTAAAGCAAAATATGAAAACAGAAGAGATAAACAAACAGGATACTTTAGAAAATGCAAAGATGATTTAACATTCCAAAATAATCCAAGTAAATGATTCATGTGTAAGAAAAATATAAGTAAATCACATGATCGTTGAGATTAAATGTTGAAAAGCTTTTAATAAAAAAGCTTAGAACCATAAAAAGAACAGAAAAACAATAGCAGATCCCTAATTGTAATTAAGACTGGCTACAGAGAAGTAATAATAAATAGCATAATTAACACAGAACACTAAATGATTTTTCCCTGGAAATAATCTTGGACAAGGCTTTCTCCTCTCTCTTTCTGCAACATTGTCCTGTATGCATAATTAGGGAAATTAAACAAACAAAAAGAAATGTAAGGTATAGGGCCAACTTTTAAGAAATAAAACTCTTGATGTATGTTAATGATACTAGTATACATAGATAAAATCCAACACAAGCCAAAACCAAATATGAGCTGATAGGTGAATTAAGCAAAATTATTGGGTACAGGATCAACACAATCAAGTGGGTTACCAGGTCCCCATATAAAGCAAAAAGAAAACAATGGTAACAAAGTAGAACCCAGAAAATGAATATCTGTATGAGAAATACTCTTCAAAGCCATACTTAACAAAAATCAAATGACCTAACAGTCAAATAAGCCAAGAACACAAAGAGAAAAAGGCCCAGAATCCAGTAAACAATAAACTGTAACTCACCTGAGGATTATGGCGAGCTCCAGTTTCAAGGTCTGAACAGGATCTCAGGAGATGGGATCCTGGGGGCGGGGCAGCGCCCCCTGCTGTCGGGAAGGCCAAGTTTCAGGCCTGAGGTTAAGCCCCACCTCTCACTCCTCCCATCTGGCACAACCCCAAGGGCCCGCCCTCGGGCTAGGGATGATGCTGATTGGGTACGTCCTCTGTGATGTCATGCAGCCTCTGTGACTGTTGAATCAGGCGCGCCATGGAAACAGGGCAGACCCTGGGGGCTCCTCTTACTGTTGCCTCCAAGGTCAGCTTCCGGTTCTGCTCCCAGAGCCCAGGTCGGCTCAGAAGCTTCTACCCTGAACTCCCCTCAGCCAGGGCCCTGAGAGGACGCCCGGAGTCCCTGGACGCTGGCAGCAGGGAGAGTGAGGTCCCGGGCCCACAGGAGGGGAGGGGACGGGCAGCTGGGACCCTGGTGTGCCGCCCTGTCTCAGCGTGCATCGACTCCGCCTGAACCAGGCCTCACCTCTCCAGGTTGTGTGGGAGAAAGAGAAGCTGAACCTCACCCTGACCTCATTTCCTTGAGTTGGGCACCGGGGTCTCAGGTCCACAGCTTTCCCTAGGGACTGAGTCAGCGTTTTGTTGCTATTGCAGAACAGCAGAGACTCAGTGGTGTATTTACCACACGCTTTTGGGCCAAGGACGAGGGCCAGGGTGTGGGAACAGAGTTTCTGCTGGGAGGCTTGGGATGGCACAGATCCCACGTGGACAACTGGAGTGTGGGGGAGGCCGACCCCAGGTGCTGTGAGCACCAAGACCTGGAGCCTGTGGCACCTGAGTGTGGGTTCAATAGGCTGCCTCCCAGCCCTCGTTCCATTCCTGTCTTTTGTAGAAATTTGCTTCCATTTATTCACAGTCTGCCCACTTGTGTAGGAACTGTGTGCCATGATTTGAATGTTACCCTGCGGTTTTCTTTAATGGAACCTGAGTTTATTCAGTGATAAGATTTGTAGAAGGAAAGAGGATCTTTTGTTTCCTGCTAAGTTTGATTAATAATGTAAACACTAATGGAATGGTTACCCAGGTAAATAAATGGGCCTAAGTCAGTTCAGCGGTATTTTTTTATTTAAGATTTATTTTTTATTTGAAAAGCAGAGTTACAGAGAGGTAGAGGTGGAGAGAGAGAGAGAGCAAGAGAGAGAGGTCTTCCATCCATTGCTTCACTCCGCAGATGGCCACAGTGGCCAGAGCTGTGCAGACCCAAAGCCAGGATCCAGGAGGTCCTTCCCTGTTTCCCAGGGGGGTGCAGGGCCCCAAGAACTTGAGCATATCCCACTTTGCCAGGCCATAGCAAAGAGCGGGATGGGAAGTGGAGCAGTGGGATGGGAACCAGCATCTATATGGGATGCTGGCAATGCAAGCGGCAGCTTTATCTGCTGTGCTGCATTGTCGGTCCCAGGGGTCTTCTTGATCTCTTCTACCTCTGCCCCCACAGGTGAATGAGTCTTTAATGTCTTTCGTTCTTTTCTTTCTTTTTTTTTTTTTTTGTGGCTTACTATCTATTACTCTCAGCAGTGAGTTTTTCTTGGTTTATTTTGTGATATTTCTGATAATATTTTACTTAATTTTTTCTCATGTGTTACTTCACAGTAATTTTTTAAAATAATGCGAAAATGTTGTTAGGCTATAGGTTGTGAATAAATTCTACTTCTATAGGCAGTGTTAGTGGAGTACAAGGATTAAGTATCTAACTTCTCATGCTTATGTACTTACTTAGTTTTTGACTTCCCAGCACTTAGATTTACCTTATTAATTTACTCCACCTAGTGTTTACTGACATTTCTGTTTGGTAACATATTCCTAGTTACTAATGACCACTGGTTGAGTATTTGTACTGTTTATCTATTTGCACTGATTACAAATGGTGGATTTGTTTTTTGCTTGGAGTTATGTAAGTTTTCTCTTACATATCTTTAATGCTCTATTTAGGGACACTGGTAGGAAGCCTTGTAATGCCTTCTTAGAGAGCTGTCTGTTGTCTTACTGTGTAAGGCTTGTAGTAGTCTGACCTAAATTCTGATTAGTCTGAAATGAATGCTGTTTTTCTACATTTCATTGGATTGGTATTGTAATGGACTATTTTTCTGCATATTTTTATTTTTAAGCAGTTGTGTATATGTCTGTCTTAAGTTGAAAAAAATGGAATTTGGAAATATTTGTATAATTTAAATGAACAAAGCAAGGCAATTAGCATACCCATTATGTTAAGTACCTATTTTACATGATGAGAATACTTAAAAGTCTAAACTCTTATTTATTTTTCTATTGTAGAACACATTGTTATTAACTATTCTCACCATGTTGCACAACAGATCTCTTGAATGTATTCCTACTATGCAAACCAATGTGTTTGGCCACGGTGACTTCAGATCCCCTTCATGTGTCTATACTTAAATGGTTTTCCTATAGACAGCACAAAGTTGGGTATTGGTTTTATTTTCCCATGTCAATCTCTATCTGTAGTGTATTTAAATCATGCACATTCAAAGTGATTATTGATGTAAGTGGGATAGTATGTAATGTGGTTGCAATTATTTTCTCATTCTTTTTTAAAAGTCTTATTTATTGATTTTTGTTTATTTGAAAGGCAGAGAGACAGAGGGAGGGAGAACTTCCATTGGCTGTTTCACCCCCTCTGGAAAAAAAAAACACCTACAACAGCTACAACTCAGCCAGATTGAACACTGGAGCCAGGAAGACCATCCTGGTCTTGCACATGTATGGCAGGGACCCAATAACTTGAGCTATCACCTACTGCCTCCCACGGGGTGCATTCACAGGAAATTGAATCACAAATGGGGTTGTTGAACTCAAAGCTCACACTCTGATATAGGACATGGTTATCAAAACTGGAGTGTCAATTTGTTAAGTCAACAACAGGAGTCACTGTGCACTTACTCCTCATGTAGGATCTCTGTCCTTAATGTGTTGCACAATGTGAATGAATGCTATAACTAGAACTCAAACAGTACTTTACACTTTGTGTTTCTATGTGGGTGCAAACTGTTGAAATCTTTATTTAATATACACTAAATTGATCTGTATATAAAGATAATTGAAAATGAATCTTGATGTGAATGGAATGGGAGAGGGAGTTGGTGATGGGAGGGTTGCGGGTGGGAAGGAAGTTATGGGGTGGGGGGGAAGCCATTGTAATCCATAAGCTTTACTTTGGAAATTTATATTCATTAAATAAAAGTAAAAAAAATGGTGTGTTCAGCTGCTGCACCAAATGCCCATGCTGATTCTTGTTTTAAACATTTTTTGTAATCTTATTTTATATTTTAAAAATTTTTATTCATTTATTTAATTCATTGAAGGCAGAGATACAGAGTGATCTGCCATGTGCCAGTTCACTCCTTAAATTTCTGCAAGATGGAGCCGACACTGTGGCATACCAGGTAGAGCTGCCACCTGTTAGTTTATTAGTTGCTGTTAATAGTCCCAGTGATCTATTATATTCCTGTGATATCAATTATCTCTGTTTTTTAAAAGATTATATTTATTTGGGTGACACTTATAGACAGAGAGGGAGAGAGAGACAGAAAGGTCTTCCATCTACTGCTTTACTCCCTAAATGGCTCCAAGGGCTGGAAGGTGGTCTGATCCAAAGCCAGGAGCCAGGAGCTTCCTCCAGGTCTCCCATGTCAGTGCAGTAGCCCAAGGACTTAAGCCATCTTCCACTGCTTTACTAGGCCATAAACAGAGAGCTGGATTGGAAGTGGAGCAGCCAGGTGACAAACCAGTGTCAATATAAAATGCTGGTGCTGCAGGTGGAGTCTTAGGCCAGTGTCATACAGTGCTGGCTCCCAGCCATGGCTTTTAATTTCTGTGGGTGTCTGATAATTGTGGGGGCCTTCTAGTTGGGTGTAGGAAATATAAGCAGAGATAAGAGTGCATTGCTTTACTAAGGTGGCCATAACATAAAACTGTAGAATATGGGGCTTGAATCAGAGCAATATATTTCTCCTAGTTCTAGATTAAATAATTGAGAGCAAGATGATAATGGGTTTGGTTGCTCCTGAGACCTCTCTTTGGTTACCAAATAGCCACCATGTTGCTGCACCCTTACATGGTATTTCCTCTGTCTATGTGCATCCCTCCTTATAAGAACAGTGATCAGTTTGAATCAGGGCTTCAGGCTTATGGTATCATTTGATGTCAATTATCTGCTTAAAGTCCTATCTCTAAATAGTGTCACATTGGTTGTCACCATTGCCTTGGTAACATGTTAAGAACAAATAGATTTTTTGTTGTTTTTGTTCTATTTAGAAATCAGAATCTAAAATAATATATATTGTTTCTAAATAACCAGATTGCAAATACTAGGATTAATAAGCTTTATTAGCTAGAATAGGAATCTTGAGGGGCTGGTGCTGTGGCTCAGCAAGTTAGAGCCACAGCCTGCACAGTCAGCATCTCATATGGACACCGGGTGCAGTCCTGGCTGCTACACTTCCAGTCCAACTCCCTGTTAATGCTCCTTGGAAAGCAGCAGAGGACAGCCTAAGTGCTTGGGCCTTGCACTCACATGGGATACACAGAAGAGCCTCCTGGTTGCTGGCTTCGGGCCAGCTTAGTCCTGGCTGTGTGACCCTTTGGGCAGTGAACCAGCAGATGAAAGATCTCTCTCTGTCATCTCCCCTCCTCTTTCTCTGTAACTCTGCCTTGGAAAAATCTTTTTTAATAAAAGGAATCTTGAATGTTCTCAGTGTATGCTGGACTCTATAAATTCACCACCTTATTAATAGATATTAGACTATAACATATTATACAGTCTAAGTATCTATGCTTCACTAAATTACATATGCTAAGGTCATTACCACCTTCCTACACATCATTCTAAGCCTTAGATAATCTTTCTTCCTAATCTATAACAAAGGGTACATGTATCTCAGTGATCAGGAAAACATTTAAAACAATTTTGTAACAATTAATTCTTTATGGAATGATTAACTTATTAGATGGTGTCCAAAAAATGAGACATTATAGGGAAAACCATGGCTTAGGTATCAATAACCCCAATTTAAATTTCAGCCTTGCCTATTTCTTGCTATTTTTTAAAATTTTTTTTCGTTTTGACAGGCAGAGTGGTTAGTGAGAGAGAGAGAGAAAGGTTTTCCTTTTTGCCATTGGTTCACCCTCCCATGGCGGCTGCGGCTGGCGCATCTCGCTGATCCGAAGCCAGGAGCCAGGTGTGTCTCCTGGTCTCCCATGTGGGTGCAGGGCCCAAGCACTTGGGCCATCCTCCACTGCCTTCCCAGGCCATAGCAGAGAGCTGGCCTGGAAGAGGGGCAACTGGGATAGAATCCGGTGCCCCAACCAGGACTAGAACCTGGTGTGCCGGTGCCGCAAGGTGGAGGATTAACCTGTTAAGCCACGGCGCCAGCCTATTTCTTGCTATTTTACTAAGAGTAAAGTGTTTAATCTTCTCTGAGCCTGTTTGTTCTTTACATAAATCACAAAATGCTTGTCATTAAAAAATATTGAAGTGTGGAAACTGCAGTACATCATAGCTGTTCAATACATGTTTCTTTATATTATCTAAACTTTCATTATCCCTGTTGATATTTCTAAAGCTGATGACATCAGAATACTGTTTTTCAGAAGCTGTTGTAGATGCTCTCAAAAGTGCTTTCATACAAACTCTCAGCACCACTGCGACACATACCCACTGGGATTTCTTTTCTAGCTATATTGTTATTAAGCCCTGCCTTCTTGCTTTAGATTAATGAAGGACTTTTCAGTATGAAATAAAGAGAAGTTGAGCGGGGAATAAAATTTTTTAATTTGCACATCTCTTTAATCATTATGTAAGGTTCACACTTGAAATACAAGGTTAATAAGATCATACTTTCTGCCAATCCACGTATCATTTGTTCTCAAATATTAGCTCTAAAAAGAAATATACCTTTTAATTCCAGTCTCCAGAAAATTTAACTAAAGTGTATGTATACATGATACACATAATAAAAGTGTGTATATGCAGGTTATATTTTAATTAATTAAACTTTAATTTTTTTCAATTAAATAAAAAATTTTAAGAGGTGAAATTAGGGCTGTTGGTAGGTTTTAAGCAGGGTTTTTTATGTTCCATTTTTAAAAGATCACATACATTGTTGAGACTAGACAGCAGAGGGGTAAGTGTAAATTGTAATACCAGTTAAGAGATAGTAGAAGTTCTTCCAGAGAGAGCTAATGGTATCTTGAACCAGGGAGGAGATCCTCACTGTATTTGCAATATATTAAAAAAAACCTCAAGATTAGTGAGTGATTTTATGTTACAGAATAGTCATACTTAAATATGACTTCTAGGTTTTTATATTGGGCTGGAAGGTGGTTTTATTTGCCTTAATAAGGGAAAACATAAAGAAGAGTAAAGTTAGATAAAGTGATTAGGAATTATCTAGTAGAGTAGGAAGTTGGTAACATTGGTGCAAATGAGGGCTATGAAAAGTACCAGACTTTACAAGAAGAGGGAGAATATTTTCAAGGTAAATGGAAAGATGCTTCCATGTATTTGATTTGGAAGAGTAAAAAAATTGGGAAGAGGTGAAAAAAATGTAGACAGTCCTCACCTTATGAGGGTTCAATTATGGGTTTTTCTACTTTATGGTAAGGCAAATGTGATATATATTCAGTAGAAGTTATTGCAGTTTTTCATTTGGTCTTTTCTTAGGATATTAACATGTGCAGTTCTGGACAATAGCAGCAAGTCATAGCTCCCCATGAGCCACATGTACACAGAGGGAAACAACTGATTCTTTACAGTGTGCTGTGTGAAGCTATAATGTTCAGTAAGACAAATGCACTCACTGACTTTTCCTTTAGTTGTTTTTTCAGAGTTTTTAAAGAACCCAACTAGGAAAATTGACAACAAAAGATAAAGCCACATAGTCAGAGACCAAGAAGCAAGGGATGAGCTAAAGACTGGGCCCCTCTATGTCTTCAGAGCTGCTGGTTTAAGGTTGAGATTTCTGAGTATGTTGGCTTGAATAGCAAGAGTCAGGTTATTTCTGTGTGTGTGTGTGTGTGTGTCTTGTATTGAAATAAAATGGGTTGACAACATGGGGGTTAGGCCCCCTTCTTTATTGGACCAGCCTCCCTGCAGGCTCACTAGCTTGAACAGCGTGGAACCCTTGGATCTGTCCAGCCTCTGCTGTGAGGGGGAGTCAATATTAAATGCTAGCATCATGGTAGGTAAAGGTCAGAGGCATGGGGATAGTCACCAGTTGATTAAGAGGCTCCTGTACCCTGTGGTCCAGACCCTCGCATTACCTGCCTGCTGCTTCCTTGTTCTGCAGTGGTGACTTGCGTCTTTGGATAAGGTGTTTTTTTTTTTTTTTTTGCTTCTTTTCTAGTTCTTTTATTTCTTGTCAAATTGCAGTTTCTTGTAGGTTGCTTTGATTTGACCTTCACCCTTCACCTTCACCAATACCAGTTCCTGGGAAATGTCTGGGACTTTACCTGCAGCAGGGTTACTCTCAGATGACAACCTGTTCTACTCTCGTAGCCCTCCTCTTGCCTTCCTGCCTTGATCAGGGGAGCAGGAGGCCCTGTATTTCCAGGGTGTGCTTGGAGGGAACATTTCCCCCTGGCAGGGGATGGGAGTTCTAAACGAGAAAAATTTTTACACACACACTCTCTCTCTTTCATCCTCTCAAATACATACATGTTATAAAGTCCTAAAGGTAAACCTTAGACTTTAAGCAAGCATTCTTTCAGCACTCGAGGCCTTGGCTTGTGTGGGCAGCCCATTATCTCACACCTGTCTGTGATTGTAACCCAAGCTCTATATGCCCTTGAAAATCAAAGAAATTATCATTAGAAAAAATGGACAACAGACTTTTCATTGTAAGAAGAAATAATCATTGTTTGACATGATATAAAAATAAAGTCTGGTGCTCGAAAGACAGAGTCATGCCATCAGCCTTGCTGTGAGTGTGTCTCTCATTTTTTTGAGCACCAACACTTCTCATACATTGGGGCCTCTGGACTGCATGGAGCTGGTCTGTGGCAACATGGACAGTCTAGTCTTGCAATATGATTTCTAGTAGCAGGTTTGGGATCATGGGGTAGCAACTCAATCTGTATGAGATTAATGCTGGAGACTAAGGTCCAAGATATGGTTGCTCAACCATGTCTATGTGGCCAAACTTGAAAAAAAGACTTTACACACAAGATCAGGTGAGATTGTTCATGTTTAGTGGCTATTGTCACACATTGTGATTGGGAGAAATAGGTAATGACTAGAGGACTACAGGAAGAGAAAACCTGGCAGTACACGCTGGATGGATTATGGACCTTACTCTGTGAATCTACTTCCTGAGAGTGTCATAGTGGTAGTAATGAATAGGAACATGAGCATGAAGACTGTTCTGAATTAATCCCATTATGGAGGAAATAAAAATGACAATCACAATGAAACACCACTTTACATCAATTACAGTGCCCATTATGGAAAAAAAGAATGTGTTGACAAGGCTGGAGAAGCATATTGTTTGCTGCTGGTGTGAATGTACCCAAAATATTTGTATTCTTCCTACTTATTTCATAGAACATTATGTCTTCAACATCCATTCATGATGTAGTGTTTATCAAAATTTTATCAAATTATCAAAATATCACAGTAATATTCCATTGTATGTGTCTGTTGTTTGAATATCATTTATTGGGGACAATTACCAATTTGGGATATATTACAACTTTAGAAACATGGCTATTCTTCCCACTGTACTGCCCTCCAACCCTCTCTCCCACCCCTCTTCCTCCTCCCTCCCCTATTCCCACCTTTATGTTTTTACTAAGATCTATTTTCTGTTATCTTTGCATATATATGATTTGCTCTATGTTAAGTAAGAAGTTCAACAAAAAGTATGAATGACAAAAAAACCCTTTTCTTCAACAGTTAAGACAGGACTGTTCAAAATACAGTCCAAGTTTTAAGAGAAAGAAACTATCAATCTGGAATACTGTATCTTGCAAAGCTCTCATTTATGAATGTAGGTGATACAAAGACCTTCCATAACCATGAGAAACTGAAAGAATTTCTCACCATTCATGCAGCCTCATGAAAGATGCTACAAACAGAAACCCAAAATGATAGGATTATGAAAGAATGTGAAAGTAGAAAACCACGCAGTAGAAGTACAAACTAAATTCAAAGTAAACAATATGAATATTTATATTAGAAAAATGGGAGGGTCAATCTTTATTTATCAACAGAAACCTTGAATGTAAATAAAATAGATCAAAACAGAAATCAACAAAAACTTCTGGGAATGAATGAAGACAACAATACAACATACCAAAACATATGGGATACAGCAAAATTAGTGCTAACATAGAAATTTAGAGCGATTGCTGCATACAGCAAGAAATTGGAAAGGCACCAAACAATGAGCTATCAATGCATCACAAGGACCTAGAACTACAATAATAAACCAAACCAAAACTTAGAAGGAGAAAAGGAATAATTAAAATTATTAGATAAGAAATAAACAAAATTGAAGCCAAATAAATGCAACATACATTAAAAAAGACAACATCCATTCACGATGAAAACCTTAAGCAAATTGGGTATAGAAGGAATATTTCTCAACATATTGAAGACAATTTGTAACAAACCCACAGGCAGCATCTTATTGAATGGAGAATAATTGGAAGCATTTCACTAAGACTTGGAACCAGACAAGGATGCCCATTCACACCATTGCTCTTTAATATAGTCTTGAAATTTTTAGCCAGAGCCATTAGGCAAGAAAATGAAATCAAAAGTATACGAATAGGAAAAAAGGAGGTGAAATTATCCCTATATGGAGATGATTTTATATATAGGGGATACCGTAGATTCCAGTGAGAGACTACTAGAACTCATAAAAGTGTTTGGTAGGGGAGGTGCTGTGGGAGAATGGTTAAAGTTTCCGCCTGCAGTGCTGCCATCCATATGGGCACTGGTTTGAATTCTAGCTGCTCCACTTCTGATCCAGCTCTCTACTATGACCCAGAAAAGCAGTAGAAGATGGCCCAAGTTCTTGGGCCCCTGCACCAGTGTGGGAGATTTGGAAGAAGCTCCTGGCCGTGACTTCAGATCAGCATAGCTCTAGCCATGCAACCATCTGGGGAATAAACTAATGGATGAAAGACCTTTCTCGTCCTCTCTAACTCTGCCTCTTTGTAACTCTGACTTTCAAATAAATGAATAAATCTTTTTTTAAAAAAAAGAGTTTGGGGTGCTGGTACCATTGACTAATCCTCTGCCTGTGGTGCTGGCATTCACTATGGATGCCAGTTCTAGTCTCGGTTGCTCCTCTTCCACTCTAGCTTTTCGCTGTGGCCCTGGAGGGCAGTGGAGGATGGCCCAAGTGCTTGGGCTCCTACACCCACATGGGGTAGATCAGGAGGACGCACCTGGCTTCTGGCTTCGGATTGGTACAGCTCTGGCAGTAGCAGCCATTTGGAGAGTGAATCAATGGAAGGAAGATCTTTCTCTCTGTCTCTCTCTCACTGTCTATAACTCTACTTGTCAAATAAAGAGTTTGGTAAAGTGGGAAGATATAAGATCAACATAGAAATGTCAAATTCTTTTGTGTACACAGACAATGCATGGCTGAGAAAGAACTTTTGAGAACAATCCCATTCACAATAGCTACAAAAGGAATTCAATACCTTGGAATAAATTTAACTAATGATGTCAAATATCTCTGATGAAAATTACAAAATATTATAGTAATAGAAGAAGACATTTCAAAATGGAAAATTCTTCCATTTTCATGAATTAGAAGAAGCAATATCATCAAAATGTTCACACTACCAGAAGCAATTTATAGTCTCAATGTGATTCCAATAAAAATACCAAGGACATTCTTCACAGATGTAGAAAAAATGATGCTGAAAATCATATGGAAGTATAGGAGACTCCAAATAGCTAAAGCAATCATATGCAACAAAAACAAAGCCAGAGGCATTTGTTTTCTTTTTTTTTCAGCTTCAATATTTTATTTAATTTTTAAAAGATTTTATTTATTTGAAAGGCAGAGTTACAGAGAGGCAGAGAAAGAGATTCCATCCTCTGGTTCACTCCCCAATTGACTGTAATGACCGGAACTGTTCTGATCTGAAGCCAGGAGCCAGGAGCTCCATGCGGGTCTCCCATGCAGGTGCAGGGGCCCAAGCACTTGAGCCATCATCAACTGCTTTCCCAGACCACAGCAGGGAGCTGGATGGGAAGTGGAGCAGCCAGCTGGCACTGGAACCAGCGCCCTATGGGATGCTGGCGCTGCAGTGCCAGCCCCCCAAATATCTCTTAAGGAAACAAGTAAGAGGGGATGAAAAAAGCATTCCCCACCCCCGTCTTCTGGCTGAGCCGGCAGCGCTGGGAGAGGAGGCCCTAGTTGCTGACTCGGCAGATCCCCACAGCTGGGATCTAAAAGGCCCAGCACAGAACCCGGCGCCAGGGATGGGCAGGGTGGCGCGGGCACCTGGAGCTGGAACATATGGTGGCAGGTCGAGCACGAGCCCCACTGGGAGCTGGCAGGGGTGCCCGGTGCGGCCTGGCCCTCGGTTTCTCCCCGCAGCCTTCCCTCCAGGCTCTCTGGGTCCCTGTGAATGGAACAACACTGTCTCCAAGTCCTCCCGTGACTGGGGGTTTATATCCTGTTAGCCTGGTCCATCTGAGAGGCAGAGGCCTCCAGTCTGCAAGCCCCAAGCTCCATCCCCTGAGGGGGCAGTGGCCCCGGTACCTGAGCAGCAGAGACTTGAACACCCCACTGGGGACAGGGACATCCCAGGCGGTGGCCGCATACACGGGCATCTCGAGCGCTGGGCCAGCATGTGTGCCCCCACTTGGATCTGCTTGGGCTGCTCCCCCAGGGACCCCGTGGGACATTTCCTGGTCACCTCTCATGGCCGTGGGAGTGCAGAGGAGACCCAGTTAGGGCTGCAGACAGCCCCTCGACTGGCCAGAAGGGTGCTGGTCTTCAGGGA
Organism: Lepus europaeus; assembly: GCF_033115175.1. Classification (NCBI taxonomy): domain Eukaryota; kingdom Metazoa; phylum Chordata; class Mammalia; order Lagomorpha; family Leporidae; genus Lepus; species Lepus europaeus. Next base: position 32,417,341 of record NC_084851.1, on the reverse strand, counting down.
GGAAGACACAGGAGCGGGGATCCCGCCCCACCCCCAGTCTCAAAGGTGGAAGGCATGTGCGGCCCCTACGGCACCCGCGGTGAGGTCTGTGAGCCTCCAGGTGGGGCCATGCACGGCCCCGAAGCCCCTTGCACCTTCTCTCACCAGCGTGTCAGCCGGGGCTCCCCGCGGTCATCACCCCATCTCCTGTGTTTATCTGGCGGCTCGGCCATGGACCCCATGGCTGATGGTGACCCAGTTCTGACAGCCTTTTCCCTGCACATAATAGACAAGAACCCAGAGACATAATGGACAAGACCCCAGAGACAGTGGGCACTCAGCTTAATGGTTAAGACACCTGCTTTTCTTTCTCCTCCTGAAGATTTGTGTATTTATTTGAAAGGCACAGCTATGCAGAGAGAGGGCCAGAGAGAGAGGTCTTCCATCTGCTGGTTCACTCCCCAAATGGCGGCAATGGCCGGGGCTGGGCCAGGCCAAAGCCAGGAGCCAGGAGCTCCGTTTGGGTCTCCCATGTGGCTGGCAGGGCCCCAGGACTTGGGCCGTCCTCCACTGCCTTCCCAGGCACATTAGCAGGGGGCTGGAATGGAAATGGAGCAACTAGGATGTGAACTGGTGGCGTCACAGGTGACAGCTTCACCTGCTGTGCCGCCGCGCTGGCCCTAACACCTGCTAGGACATCTGCATTCCAGGTCCCAGTCCTGGGTACCCCCTGACTCAGCTCCCGGCCAATGCTCACCCTGGGTTCCCCTGACTGCAGCCCCAGCCGATGCCCACCCTGGGTCCCACAACTCAGCTCCCGGCCAACGCCCACGCAGTGTCCCCCTGACTGCAGCACCCAGCCGACACCCACCCTAGGTCCCTGCCACCTGCGGGGGAGCCCATGCCGAGCTCTGAGCTTCGGCTCCCTCAGCCTTTCCAGGCACCTGGGGGTGACCCAGTGGATTCGAGCTCTGCCTCTCACGCTGAGCATGAGCTAAAGAGAACACAAAACTCCAAGAACCAAGGCTGCAGGCCCAACGCAGAGGATTCCACTTAGATTCCCACGGGCCTGAGCAGCCTGGCTCTGTCCAGGCCTTAGCCCCCAGGGTTTAGTGCGTGTTTGTGACTCCCAGCCTGCGCGCGGGCTCCCTGTGCTCTGCCCCCAGCAGAGAGGCGCTTGGGCCCAGCGCTAAGTGCTCTCTGTTCTTGTTTTGTCTGAAGCCCCTGGGCCGAACCCCGCCTGGCCACGCCACCCTCCTCTGGCTGGACATTCCAGCGGCACTGCCTGACCCTGGCCGACGCCGTAGGCCGCTCCGGGAAGACACAGGGACGGAGTCGCTGGGCAGCACAGAGGCGGCTGACCCGGCCTGTAAGTTTCCCCGCGCCAGGCATGGCTCTGCCGGGGCTGGGACAGCAGATCCCAGAGGCCCTGATGGGAACGGGGCTGCCCAGCTCCGGGGCCGGCGGGGGAGGGGCCGCCGGGGCATGGCTGCGCGTGCCTGAGCCAGTTTCTCAGCCTGTCTGTGCTCCCCCCCTCCGGATCCTCAGCTGTGAATCACAGGAAGTGAGCTTGTAAGTGTCATAGAGGTGATGCAGGGCTGGCACTCAGCCCAAAGGCCGCTCCACCAGCCCACAGGCCACACCCCTGGCTCACAGGCCACGCCCTGGCCCATAGGCCATGCCCCTAGCCAGAAGGCCACGCCCACAGGGCCCTCCCCCACCTGCAGGTCGCACCCCTGGCCCGCGGGCCACGCCCCCTGCCCACAGGCCGCTCCCCTGTCCCACAGTGGAGCACTTGGGTCCAGTCCCCAGCTCTCAGTGCTGTCCCCAGCTCCCTGCCGGTCCACACCCTGTGACAGCTCAAGTGCCAGGGACCCTGCCACCCGCACGGGAGACCCGGATGGAGCTCCCGGCTCCCGGCCTCGGCTTGGCCCAGCCCTGGTTGCTGGCACTCGGAGTGAACCAGTGCATGGAAGACACCACTGTCACTCTGCCCTTCAAAAAGATAAGGTAGATAAGTAAATGAATAAAACTTTAGGATGTTTAAATCCATGGACTTAGAACGTGCCTGGGCCTCCTTTAATCAGCCAAGGGCCCAAGAGAGAAAGGCCCGACTCCCGGGGGGGGGGGCTGCAGGCAGTGTCTCCCTGGGCCTTCACACCCACGCGCACCCCCACAACAGCCCCCCCCACAGGGCGAGGACAGTGCATGCTGGGAAAGTGTGCTTGGGCTGCAGGCCGTTTTGCACCCAAATAATCTTTAAGACATTTTCAAGACTTGAGCAGCTGCGACAGGGAACCCCACTGTTGGTTCAGTCCCCAGATGGCCACAGCGATGCCCACAGGGGAGCCCTCCCTGCTGCCCACCAGGACTCACGCCAGGCTCACGGTGTGGGTGTGGCTGCCCCAAGGAGGGGGCTCTTGCCCCGGGCAGGCACGCAGGCAGCGTCCGTCCACAGTCACTCAGCATCGAGTTCAGGCCCCCGATTCTCATCAGAATCAGGGGCGCGAGACTAGGGTTGGATAATCCTGGGCTAGAATTCCTCTCCTGCCTGGGACGATGAAACTGGAATTACCGCTCCCAGGCGGGCAGCTCTATGCAGACGGAAGCAACCCCCGCACCCCACAGCTCCGAAGCCTGTGGTCAGACGCCTTGGGTTTGACTTTTCAGGGCGGGTCCCTTTGGTGTGAGGCTTGGGGGTGACCCTCTGGCTCCAATCTGTCCTCATGGCCACATGGCCACGCTGAGGGGTCAGTGCCTCCCGGGCGGGGACCAGCCCTCCTTGTCATGGTCACTGCTGGGCCCTCCGTTGGCCCCGACAAGGAGAGGAGCCACGCCAGCGTCACACACACCCAGCGCCCCAAGCCCAGCCCGCTTCCAGCTGAGCCCTGTCTGAGAGGGGGGGCTCTGTCTCCTGCCTGTCTCTGCCAGGCAAGGTCTGGGACTCAGGTGCCCACCGGGCAGGACAGTAACCTCCCTGCCGGGCCACTCCCGAGTCTGCAGTGCCGAGCACGGCGCACAGAACGGTGACCTGACCATCTTCTGCCAGGACGCACCTCTTACATTTTTCTACGTATTCATTTGAACGGGAGACACAAAGTCAGTGACAGAGACCCCCACCTGCTGGGTCAGTCCCCAGACACCCGCGACGGCCAGGGACAGGCCAGGCTGAAGCCTGGAGCCAGGAGCTCCATCGGGTCCCCCAGGTGGTGCAGGGGCCCAGGGTGCGCACGCGCGGGGGCTGGCTGGACTTACAGCCGGGACCCGCGGCGCCTTCACAGCTGCAGCCAGTGCTCACCCCGCTGCCCGGAAGGCGCGAGGGGATGGCCACGGCTGCCCCTCCCCAGCCCTGCGGCTCCACTTCCTCTGCCAGGCGGGGCAGTGGGGGAGCGCAAGGGGCCACGGGTCCTGTCGGCCTCTCTCCAGCCCCTCCCGGCGCACTGAACTTCAGCGGAGCCCACCGGAAGCGCAGGACCCTGGTGGCCCCGGAGATCAGCATCTCGCTGGACCCAAGCGAGGGATCCCTGCTGTCCAACGACTTCCTGGACACGCCGGACGACCTGGACATGAACGTGGATTACATTGAGACCCCCGACGAGACGGACTCTCTCGAGTTCCTGGGCGACGGCAACGAGCTGGAGTGGGAAGTTAAGGGCCATGGGGCTGTCCCGGTCTCGGCCCTGGGCTCGGGGTGCAGGGGCCGCGGGGGCACGGAATGGCGCGGGTTCACGCGCACCTGCACTTGCCACCACCGCGCGGTCTTCCCTGAGATCCTGGAAGGGGACCGCAGCCTGCCTGGCGTTTCGAGCGCTTGCTCTGGGCGCTGGGGACACTGGGGAACACGGCAGGGATGTGGCGGGAGGGGACATGGCCCCGCCCACGGGCGTGGGCAGCCACTACACGGAGGGCAGGACAGAGTGGGGGCCCAGGACGACCCGGCCCGCTGTCCACAGTGCCCGGGGGGCGGAAGCTCGGGCCAGGGTAACCGGGTGGGGTCCTTGGAAAGGGTGCCCTGCACAGGCCTGGAGGGTGGCGAGGGGTGGAGGGGCCGGGCAGGGGCTAGGGGAGAGGGAGGCAGGCGCAGGTCTCACAGCCCCAGTGGCCACAGCCAGGGCTCTGGCGAGAGAAGCGGAGCAGGATCTGCCAGGTCTGATGTCCACGCGTGTGGGGCAATCTCGCGGTCACGGCCAGGGAGGACAGGTGGGGTCGGGGCCCAGGGAGGAGTGGGCGGGTGGGGGCCCAGGGAGGAGGCAGGAGGGACTTCACTCCAGGATTTCGGAGAGCTGTAAACAGATCCGCTCTGGCGATCGCACTCTTACCTAGGTTTTCATTTGCTTTTCTTCTGATTTATTTGAAACACAGAGTCAGAGAGAGAGAGAGCGAGCGCGCTCCCATCCGCTGGGTCCCTCCCCATATGGCCACCATGGCCAGCGCTGGGCCAGGCTGGAGCCAGGAGCAGGAGCTCCATCCGGGTTTCCCATGCAGGTGCAGGGCCCCAGCACTTGAGCACTCACTGCTGCCCCCAGGGTGCGCATGCGCAGGGAGCTGCCCCCGCCCCCCCCCCAGTCTGATCCGGGATGCCCCTGTCTCAATCCCCACACCACACACGGGTCCCGACTTCCACGCTGGACGCTGCCCACGGTAGAGCGAGGACGGCGCCCGGCGCTCAGCGGCAGAGCCGAGCCCGAGAGCCGGAGTGGGGAGCGCTGTGTGCGGGACCCCAGGGCAGGGCAGGCCGGGAGGGCGCCCACTTCCCCCATCAGATCCTGGGTCCTTCCCCAGCTCTGCTGCGGACTCCGCCTGCAGGGGTGGCCCGGGTGCTCCTGGCCAGCACGGGGAGACCCAGATGGCGCTGCCGCCCCAGCATGGCAGGCCTGGGGAGTTACCGGAAGGGAGCTGGGTCTGACTCCCATGTCACAGCTGTGGACCCCAGTTCCCCCGTTGCTGTCAGCAACTTGGCTCTGCCAAGGGGTGGGGGACACGAAGCAGCCCACCATTACCTCCCCGGCCCTCCTGCTGTTTGGGTCAGGAAGTGTTAGGAGTCAAATGTCCGGGAAGCACAATCACTGAAGGCTTTCTGGAGGAGGTGGCACTTGAGCCAGGTCCTGTCAGGGCACAAGCAGGAGAATGAAGGCAGCCATGAGAGGCTGGCGCGTCCAGCCCAGGGGTGCTGCTTCCAGATGACACCCCGGTGGCCCCCACCAAGAACAGGCCTAGGGACAGCGCGCACCTGTTTGGGGACGGCGCGGCAGAGGACAGCGCTGCAGCCAACGGGCGCCTGTGGTGCAGGTCATCATCGGGGAGCAGGAGTACCGCATTGACCTGCACGTGATCCGGCCGCACAAGAAGGTGGTCACGCAGGAGGTGAGGCCCCAGATACCGGTGCCCACCCACGGTGAGGCTCCCCTGGGAACCCGTGGTCACCCCGCAGGTCGGACCCCCCCCAGTACCCGTGCTCACCCCGGAGGTTGCCACCCCCACACCCATGGTCACCCATGGAGGTCGGCCCCCCCTGTACTCATGGTCATCCCAGAGGTCGGGTCCTCCTCCCCAACCAGGGGTCACCCCAGAGGTCGGCCCCCCGTACCCGTGCTCACCCTGGAGGTCGGACCCACCCTCGAACCCGTGGTCACTCACAGAGGTTGGCCCCCCACACCCGTGTTCACCCGAGGTCGGACCACCTCCCCCCCCCCCCCCCCGGTACCCGTGGTCACCCTGGAGGTCGGACTCCCCCGTACCCGTGATCACCCCGGTGGTCGGATCCCCGTACCTGTGCTCACTCTGGAGGTCGCCCCCCACACACCCATGGTCCCCTCCGTGCCCCACCGCGGGCAGAGGGTGGAGCCTGCGTGGCTCGGATCGGTTACTATGGCCAGGGCCTCAACGCCATCATCGTCTTCGCCACTTAATTTCTCCCCACAGCACCTGCGAGGACCACCACTATGTCATGGTGAACCTGTCCTGAGAGTGGGGCGGGGCCGGCGAGGCGGGGGGCGGGGCCGGGGCGGAGCAGGCAGAGCCGGCGGGGGCAGGGCGGGGTAGGCAGAGCTGGTGGGCCCGGAGGCGGGGCGGGGGGGGGGAGCGAGGCCACTGGGGAGGACGGCAGGGCGGGGCCTGAGTGGGGCAGGCAGGGCCGGGCTGGGCCGGGGCCTGGGCGGGGCAGGCGGAGCCGGCAGGGCGGGGCCGGCACAGGGCGGGTGGAGGGGCCTGCATGGGGCCAGGGCGGGCGGGGCGGGGCCAGGCGCGAGGACCCAGGCTTTCCCATGCAGGCGCAGGGGCCCAAGCACCCAGGCCATCCTCCACTGCTCTCCAAGGCAACAGCAGAGCTGGATCGGAAATGGAGTGGCCGGAACTGGAACCCGCACCCACGTGGGATGCGGCCCTGCAGGCGCCAGGCACCCTTGCCTCTTTAATCAAACCTCCGCTTGCCCTGTGCTCTGCTCTGGGCCCAGGTTCAGTTTGGGCGCTGTTAGAACCCCGGGCCCTGAGCGCGGCCCCAGTTCGTGGATTCCGCCCCTCGAGGGCTTCAGGCCGCGGAGTGGAAGCCTCCCACCTCCCCCGCCAGGAGACGCTCGCGGTCTCCCAGGGAACGCGCGAGGCAGGGCAGGCGAGGCTCTGGGCCGGGGTCCTCGCTCTGCCAGGCCAGGCCGCTGGACCACAGCCTCCGCGGGTGGAAAATGCGCTGGGGGGGATGGGGGCGCTGCCTCTGCCCTTCTCCTCTTCCTCTCCCACCCAACTCGTCTGCTTCCTGCCCCGGACCTGCCTCCCTAGGCCCGCAAAGCCCTGGGTTCGTCCAGCACAGTGACCACGAGGCTCGGAGGCAAATGACTGCGGGTGGCACACAGAGTCCCACAAGCACCGCGTCCCCGCTGTCCCGCGGCTTTTCCTCAAGGGACCGGGTGCGGGGCCGGGTGCGGGGCCTGGTGCGGGCCAGGCGCCTCCTCCCTCCCCAGCCTCCGCTGCCTCCTGGGCCCCTGGGTGGGCTCTGGATCTCGCGTGGGAGTTCCCGGGCCCGAGGGAGAAGGCGCCCGTCCTGGGGGAGACGCGACGCGGGGTGGGCACTGCAGCAGGGGGCGCCCTCCAGCACCCAGCCGCCCTCCCCCAGCCCCGTGGCCGCCCCAGAGCCCCCGGGGTCCCCCAAGGTCCTGCCCTGCAGGCTGGGCGCACCCTTGGCGCCCCATGCGTGCACAGCAGCCCCAGCGCCCGCAGCCCTGGCCCCTGGCCCCTCCTCCCTGCACGGAGGGCGCCCTCTCTTCCCGCCGCGTCCAGGCCCTAGGCCTCCAGGAAGGGACCTTGGTAGGTGGTGGGAGGGATCCAGCTGCTCCGCGGGCCCTGCGTGGCAGGCCTGGCATAGGAGCTGGCGAGCAGGAGGCGGGGCTGGGAGCAGCCACTCCTCCCGGGGGCAGGGGTGGGGGACTGCTCCCAATCAGAGCCGTGGCCGCCCCTGCAGCCCAGTGCTGTGGGTGGCCACTCGCTGGCCGCCGGACTCCCGACTCAGCTGCCCTCTCCATCTCTCCCTCTCCCCCTCCAGCTTTGAGGGTCCCAGGCCATGGGGCCCGGGCAGGTGTAGGGTCTGCCTTGCCCTGTGCCAGCATGGAGGTGCTGGGCGCCCCAGTGCCCAGTAAGGCCGGAGAGGCCGCGGTGAAGTGGCAGCTGTGTTAGGACATGACGGCCAAGATGTGGTGGATGGTGAGTGGGCGCCGGGCCCACGTGGGCCAGCGTGGTGGTCCTGGGGCCATGTGGCGGGTTCGGCGGACCCCTGTGGACCAGGGGGGATCTGTGGGCAGGCAGCCCAGGGGGGCTCCAGGCAGGGCCGGGGGTGGCCGTGTAGGGCAGGGCTGGGGCAGCTCCGCTAGCTTGGGCGCCCTTCTGGAAGCTTCTAGGGGGCCAGGCCGCAGCCCTCCGGGCTGTGACCCTGCCGTGGGGGAGGGAGAGATTCTGGGCCGTGCTGGGGGCTATGGGGCCGTGCTGGGGGCCAGGAGGGGCCCGGGCCGTCCACCTGGGGACTTGGAGCCTGCGGCTGGAGGCCCGGTCTCGTCCCCCTACAGGAAGCGGCCTGGGTCTCACGGCCCTGGCTCCGGGGGTCCTGTCCCCTACAGCCGCCATGCGGGGGTGGGGGTCCCCAGTCCCCAGTGCCGAGTTCTGGGCTCAGCTTCAGCTCTGAGTCTCCCCTTGGCCTGCATTTATCATGTGACTACTGTATCCCGGCCCCGTCTCTAGTGCTGAAGAGAAGGGCAGGTGGGGGCAACAGGGGTGGGTGGGTGAGGGTGGCAGGGCCCACGTGGTCCTGGGTGGCCGCAGAGCCAAGACCCGGCAGCTGGCAAAATGGGCAAAGAGAAAAGGGGGCGGAGGGCAGGGCTGAGGCAAAGGCCCTGGGGCAGCAGGGAGCCAGGAGGCTGGTGCAGCTGGATCTGAGCGTGGCGGGGGGGGGGGGGGGAGCACAGCAGCGGCCCAGGATCCCGTTCAGGGGGGGCTACCCCCGCCCCACCCCATCCAGTCCAGAGCACAGGTCAGTGGGTGGGCGGCTCCTGCAGAGGTGCGGCCTGGGGGCACCTAGCTGCCTGCCCCTCCCCAGCCCTTGGCAGGATCCTGGAGCTGCATCACCCCCCCACCAGGGCCCCCAGCACAGCGCGGCTGCCCTGGGGCCTGGGAGGGGGCCACGTGCCCGCCAGGGCCGCACCAGCCTTGCTGTGCAGGGCTGAGGTCCCCGTCTTGGGAGGCATCAGAGCCCAAAGGGGCCGCAGCGTCTACAGAAGCAGCATCTACACTGGGCCAGCCGGGATCCAGGCAGGGAAACAGGACCCGCAGGCAGCGTGGCCCCAAGAGCCGCTTCCGTGGCTTTGTCCCTTCCTTGGGGGGTTCCAAGGAAGAGGCGAGAGTGAGGATGTGCGGCGCCAACAACAGGCACAAGCTGCCACTAGCCTCGGTCTCCACTGCCCCCCGCGAGGCTGCTGCCCAGGCCAGAACTGTGGGCCAGGCACGCGGGGGCGGCTGTGATCGGACCCCGGGAGGCTCTGCCGTGAACCAGCAGCCAGGCCGGGGGCTCGTGGGCATGGGGCCGGCGCTGAGGAGGGGGCGCTGGCGGAGGGTCTGGGGTCTGGGTTCCGAGGGCGAGGTTGTGCAAAGGCCCTGGGGTGGGAAGCAGCTGTGCTTGGGTGGGAGAGGCCCTAGGGAGCCACGGCGAGGTTTAGGCGGGCAGGCACCCCCCCCCGTGCCTATCTGAGTGCCACCCACTGCCTCCCCTGCTGTGTGCTGGCACTGGGGTGGGGGTCGGGGCACTCCATTTTCTGGCTCTCGGCCACCGCCCACTGTGCCCACATCTGAGGCTCCGAGGAGCCAGCCAGTCTGCTGCAAACTACGGAATGTGTCCCCGGGCCCCCTGGCCGGGCCAGAAGGGGGCCACGAGGCCATGGGCGCCTCCTCACCCCCGCCCAGGACGCTTCAAAGATGGGGGCTGGGCTGGGCCCCTGGGGCGGGTGAGTGAGTGAGTGAATGAATGAATAAGTGACCCGCATTAGTGGGGCCCCTCCATTTCCCAGGTCAGCAGCCTGGTGTGCGACCCTCCCCCAGTACTCAGAGAGAAGCAGGGGCTCCCGGGAGCTCTGAGCTCGGCCAGGCCGGCTTGGCCACCTGCATGGGGTGGACATGGCTTGGGGCCATGGGGGGGGCTGTGACCAGGTGGGAGGAAGTGAGGGAGCTGTGTGAGGCCTCAGACACTGCACTAGGGGACTTAAAAATGAATATGAAAACACAAATTTTTACAAGAGTATGGAATAGCAGTATATCGTACTCATTACTGGTGAGAATGCATAGTGGGAAAGAAATTTTACCAGACATCTTGATGTGTTATTAGAAATCCAACCATAGTATAACCATATCATACAGCACACAGGTTCCAATATATTTAAAACAATGTGAAATATATATCATATATATATATATATATATATATATATATATATATATATATATGGATATATCTATCTATCTATATACATATGGATATATCTATAAATGGATAGACCATGGGAGGAAAACAGGAGACTCAGAAACAGGAGATGCCTAGGGTATGAGTATTGGGCATTGGGACACAGAGAAACACCCTGCTACAGTCAGAAGTGTTCTAGAAACCAAGTATGACGTGTGTTGCCATTGAATTCTCTACAGTGTTGCAGTGGGTTCTGAGAGGAGCAGCGTGGTGGGGGCAAGAGGCGCAGAGTTAACACACAGACCCCGGGAGTCTGGTGAGAGCAGGCTTGAGGCGAGCAGCCGGCAGACTTGTTTATTACAGTTGATACAACAGCTTATATAGCCAAGACCAGCCAATCTGGTCAAGGGGCGGTCTATACCCCAACCAATCACAGCCTGTTGCCAGGCAGTTTCCAGAGCCATCCAATCACAGCCTGTCGCCAGGCAGTTTCAAAGCCATTCCTGACTAACTGACGCTCGCTTGCTAGTGGCCACCTTGGCATGGCCTTCTCATTCCACTACATTTCCCCCTTTTCGTTTATTTTTGAGCAATGGGAGGAATGATTCTTGGCCATACCATTGTTGACCCCATTTCCATGTGGTCTCCGTACGCAGCTGTGCCTGTCTTGGGTTGTCCCCCAGGGGATCTTACCTGTCATTGACTAACCAGCACTCAAATTGAGAGACCACAGGATTGCTTGCTCAGATAGGGGTAGGAATGAGGAATAATGGTTATCAGGAATGGCATGACCGCACACAGGCTGTGGGCCATTGGAGTGGCTGACCAGAGCTAGTGGGGTACACAATGGTAACAGATGTGGCTTTGGGCAGTTTCTCAGGGTAGGATGATAGGGCAGGTGTGTCTGCTAACAAGGCGAAGTCTCGGTCTTGTGCAGCTGGTTCTGGTTGGCTATCAGTTGCAGGCTTGATGTTTCTGGCTGGTACCCAAATGGGCTGTTCCACATTCTCTGGAAAGACACAAGCACATCCTCGACCTTTGGTTAGCAGGGGGTGTGGTCCTTTCCATTCTCCTGTCAGGGGGTCTTTCCATCTAACCATAGGGGCTGGGGTCTGGGATGGAAAGGATCCCCAGTGTTTATAAGCTGGGCTGATCCCTTGGGAATCAAAAGTAAGAAAATTGATAGTGAAAAGGACCTCAGTCAAAGCAAGCTGTGGGTCTGAGGGTATATGATTATTTTTTTGCCTTTGTAAGAGATCTTTAATCGTCTTATGAGTTCTTTCAATAATTGCCTGTCCCTGTGGGTTGTATGGGATACCTGTAGTAGACTGTATGTTCCAAGATTTCAGGAAGGAAGTAAATTCCTGTGATGTATACGCTGGCCCATTATCAGTCTTTATGGTCCAGGGGACACCAAGGACCAGCATGGCTGATTTAACTGCCTTTATCACATTACTAGCCTTTTCTCCAGATTGGGCTGTTGCAAATACAGCCTTTGAATAAGTATCTACCACCACATGAACAAACTTAAGTTTACCAAAGGAATTAATGTGGGTGATGTCCACTTGCCATAGTTTATTAGGAGCAAGGCCTCGTGGGTTCACTCCTGCTTGTTGCAGTGGGCCTAATGGGGCGAGGGGTGCACAATTCTTGCAAGAGTGCACTAGGTGTTTGCATTGGCTCATGGTTAGCTCTGGGAAAAGCAATTTTATGTTGCTTGCTGACATATGAAATTTTTGGTGTAAAATACGGGCTTGTTCTAAGTGTCCAATGGAAGCCGTGTTGCAGGAGATAAGACGATCAACCTTTCTGTTGCCTTGGAAAATAAAGCCAGGTAACCCAGTATGTGATCTTACATGTGAGATATACTATGGGTATTTTCTGTTATCAGTTAGCTCTTTAAGTGTTGTGAACATTTGGTCAATTGGTTTACTGGTCAGGTTAAAGATTGCAAAAGGGATCATCTTTGCTACCTGTACTGAGTATTTGCTGTCTGAAAATATATTTACTGGTCCATCTTGGCTAAGGAGTAGAACCTTGACTATTGCTCTTATTTCTCCCAACTGTACTGATCCCCCATGGGGTTCTACATGGATCTTATCTTTTTCTGTTAAAGATTTGATCACTATTCCAAAGAGTGACTTGTTGGCATCCGTAAACACACATGGTGCCATGGGTATAGGTTGATTAGCAGGGAAAGCATGTTTTGGATAGTCTATCTCTAAGGTTTTTAGTGTCTGGAGTAGCCTGTCTGCTGGCAGGTGATTGTCAATCTGTCCTGGAAAATTTATCATTAAAGTTTGAAAGAGCGTGCTGTTCTGCATCAATGTTGACAGTTCCAATTGTGATAGTGGTAGGACCACTATGTCTGGCTCTGCGTTAAATATCTTATTGGTATAATATCTTAATTTAAGTTCCATCATAAGGATGGCATCTACTTTGTTTACTATTTTACGACAATCGCTCCAGACTATGTGCACCCAAAAAAGTGGTCCGTGTCATTGCCAAATAACTCCTAAGGGGGCCTTGAAGGTAGATATGGTTATGGCAAATAGAGGCACCTGAGGGTAATATCTAAAGGTTTTTAAATTTGACAACTGGATGTTAATCTTTTCTATAGTGGATTTGGCTGCTGGTGTCAATGTGATTTTTGAGGAAGGGCTGTTTCCTTTAGTCAGTAAATCGTATAGCGGTCTAAGTTCTGCAGGTGTTAGGGGAAGGAAGGGCTTCAGCCAATTGATTTGGCCACATAATTGCTGAAGTTCATTAAGTGAGTATTTATGCTTGACTTTCAGGTTTGTGCCCAGTGGAGATATATGGGAGGTGATTTGATAACCCAATAATTGAAAGGAAGGAAAATGTTGTACTTTTTCTGTGGCAATAGACAAACCCAGGAATTGTAAATTTCTTACTGTCTCACTTAGACAGGCATTCAGAATTGCTGCATTCTTGTGAGCAAGTAAGATATCATCCATATAATGTATGACCAAGCACTGATCTTTAAGTCTACTGGTCGCATGGGAAACGTATCTTTGGCAAATGGCAGGGCTATTTTTCATGCCTTGTGGGAGTACTGTCCACTGGAATCTTTTTGCAGGGAGCTGGAAATTGGGCTCCCATACTGTAAAGGCAAAGTAAGCCTTATCCTGCTCTGCAATGGGGATGGAAAAGAAGCAATCTTTGATATCAATGGTAACTATGTGATATCCATTAGGAATGGCCCCTTGATGGGGAATGCCGGCCTGGAATGTTCCCATCTTTTTTATATTTTTGTTAATAGCTCTCAAATCCTGTAGAAGCCTATATTTTCCCTGTTTCTTTGGTATCACAAAAATGGGCGTGTTATGAGGGCTAGTGGAGGGTTCTATGTGTCCCTTTTCCAATTGTTCCTGTACCAATTCTTTAAGGATGCTAAGTTTGGGTTGTAATATTGGCCACTGCTCTACCCAGATGTTTCCTGTATTTTCCCATTCAATGGGGATTGGGCTTGGCTTTTGTATGAGGTGAGCAGTGGCCCCTAGAATTGGGGGTGAATCTTACTTGTAGGTTCTCCATTAAAGCTGCTGGCTTGTGGAGATTTGTGATCCGTAGTAAGGACTGCTTGCATTTGTGAGAGCACATCTCTCCCCCATAAGGTCATGGAAACCTCAGCAATTAGTGGAAAGATGGTTCCTGTGTCTCCATTGTCATCTCGCCAAGTTACGGGTGTGATGACTTGATCAGCCAATTTTAATCCTCCAACACCTTGGAGGTCAGGTCCGGGTGCTGTCTTCCAATGTTGTATTTTTCTTGCATCCCTAGCTTTTAAAACAGTAACATCTGCTCCCATATCAATTAAACCCACAAAGGAAATGTCATCTAAATATAGGGTCAATTTTGGTCTCAGATTGAAGATGGGCATTGACCAGTTAATGATAGTGGGATTCCCTCTTACTTGCTGGGCTGAGGGCCGCCCCACTGGGAGTTTAAATGTTTGGTCTTGCAATCTTTTGCCCAATGAAAGCCTTTTTTACATCTGGGACACAGTGTTTTGGGTTTGCCCCATTTTGCAGCGTTTGGGCAGTTTCACCATAGGTGTCCTATTTCCTGGCATCCCCAACAAACCGGAGGGTTATTAAACTTCTTTGTGCTCAATTAGTTAATGGCCACAGTCAGGGCTTGTATGGGAGTATCAGTAGGGTTTACCTCTTTTGTGGCTATTATCCATTTAGAAATGTCTTCATTACGGACTGGGGCAATTGCTGCTTTTGCCGCTTTGGTAGCACCTTCCCAAGCTAATTGTTTGACCAAATTGTCTTGATCAGGGCCAGGCAGTAATCTTTTCTCTACTGCCTCCAAGACTCTGGCAAGGAAATCGGGGAACCATTCGCTTGGGCCTTGAACTAGGTTTCTAAAGAGCTGACTATAATCAGGAGGATTTATATTTTTTAAGGCTTTAAGTGCCAAATCTCTGACCTGATCAAAATAGGCAAGTACTCCAATGTGGGCCTGTTCTTGAGGATATATGTAGGTGCCACGGCTTGTAAACATATCAAAGGTTACTGCTATTCCATAGGCAGCATTATTCCTCGCCACAGTGTCAGCCTCTTCCTCATAGGAGGCTTTCCACTGTAAAAACTGTGGTCTTGACAAACATGCCTTGATCAGTGCAACCCAGTCAAAATGAGTTTGGAGGTTTGCTGCCCATTGTTTGAGCACTTGTTCAAAGTAAGGAGAGTCAGGACCTGACTCTTTAGAAGCCTTTTTTAGCATAGTAAGGTCATTTATGGGCGTTGGAATCCAGGGCCTGAATTCTGCATCCGCTCCTGTATTAACAGCAAATGTGCAGGTGGGATGGGGTCCAGCTGCTGCCCTAAGAGCTTGGGGTGCCCGGGGACTGCCACAAATGTGGGGATCCTCACTGGGTGCGGATGGGATGACCCCGCATGAGTTATTGTGTAGAGGTCCTCTTAGTTCATCCCACGGGTATCTGGGGGGTGGCTGACTAGGCATTGCTACCTTGTTTGCTACGTTGTTTTTTTCACTGTCAGAGCTCTCTCTGCCTAAGTCATTAACCATTGTCTGTGAGACAGGGACCTGGAGTATCAGGCTCCTATCACTCACAGATTCACGATCTTTGATAATCCGCACAGGATTCTGAGAGGGGGGTATCTTTCCCATGTCTGAGCACTTAACAGCGGCACAGTACGCCAACTCTAGCCAGAGGAAAGACACGTATAGCACTGCTACTGTAACAAAGCAAATTCCTAGCACCTCAATTGTGGATGGCATTTTGTAGGAGGTTTCCCTATGCTAGACAAACAGATAGTGGTGTATCAGATCGTACATATGTCCTGTGCTTAGTGGGGGACTTCCTTGATTCATTAGGTCAAGGCCGTACACCCACATGGTGTCTCTGGAGTGTCACCTCTCTTGAGTGAGGGAAGATGACTTGGTTCCGAATTCTGGGATGATCAGTCCCTTATGTGAATTCGCCGGGCGAACCGAAAGTAAAAGGAGGAGCCGAGAAGCGATGTATGCTTCAGGGCAGTGTGTGCTAACCTGGGGTCACTTAGACCGAGGACAAGGACAAGGAAAGGGGCATAGGAGGGGGTTCTGTGCTCACCCTCACAGAACCGAACAGCACACAAAACACCGAGGGGCCTACTTGCCGAAATCCAGGGGGGACCTCGCCGAGTCCAACACACTGTCTCTTTCTCAGTCACGTTGGCACGCCAGATGTTGCCGTTGAATTCTCTACAATGTTGCAGTGGGTTCATTTCTGAGAGGAGCAGCGTGGTGGCGGCAAGAGGCGTGGAGTCAACACACAGACCCCGGGAGTCTGGTGAGAGCAGGCTTGAGGCGAGCAACCGGCAGACTTGTTTATTACAGTTGATACAACAGCTTATAGAGCCAAGACCAGCCAATCTGGTCAAGGGGCAGTCTATACCCCAACCAATCACAGCCTGTTGCCAGGCAGTTTCCAGAGTCATCCAATCACAGCCTGTCGCCAGGCAGTTTCAAATCCATCCAATCACAGCCTGTCATCAGGCAGTTTCCAGAGCCATCCAATCACAGCCTGTCGCCAGGCAGTTTCAAAGCCATTCCTGACTAACTGACGCTCGCTTGCCAGTGGCCACCTTGGCATGGCCTTCTCATTCCACTACAACAGTGGGTTCAAGCAAAGAGCAGAGAGGTATATAAAGGTTGCTATGAGCTGGAAGCATAGGCAATGAAGTTACTGCAGGGTAGTAGAAAGATCACTCTGGAGAAGGGAAGCAGACAGTTGAGGGAGGATCTTGGCTTCATGTAAGAGGGGCTGGAGGACATGATGATTGGCTTGGTACATGCAGACACTCAGGAAAAGATGTGCTGGAGACACACCGGATGGAGACTCATGCAAATGGCACATGCTCCAAGCACAAGGAATAGGGAATGTTGAAAGCTGACATGAATGTCAGAGATTTTATAAATGACAATATACCAAGGGTGAACAGGGGTCACAGTTAAATGAGAGATAGACACTGCAAAAAATACATGTGTTTCAGACATAGGAATGGGGAGACATGAAGCCTGATTGGCTGACGACACATGGGGATGGAGATACTGGGGCAGACAGGATCTGCACATACAGGATTGGGAAATATGCAGAAGATTAAGGGATTACAGAAAAATCAGTGCTGAGAGAAAATCTGCATCCTTAAGTGAATATGTTAGGACACCACAAACTAATCATCCCAGCTTTCTTCTTAAGAATTAAAAAAGAAAAATGCGTGAAGAATATTTAAATAAAGTTAGGAAAAGGGTAATAGCAAACATTAATAAAATGCTGGTTTCACAGAAGTACTACAGATACATATAAGCAAGGAAAACATTTTTTTAAAATATTAACAAAATTGATAAGCCAGTAGCCGAGTTTAAGAAATTAAAACAGTACTATTCTTTACAGGGCTCTTAGAACTCACCAAGATATTAAGGTTTTGTGAAATTCTTATGAATAAAAGTTTGACTCCAAAGAGGCAACTAACAGAATGGGAGAAAATATTTCCAAACTATGTAACTGATGAAGAAACTCAACAACAACAACAAAACAAACAATCCACTTAAGAAATGGTTCAGGGCTGGCGCCGCGGCTCAATAGGCTAACCCTCCACATGTGGTGCCAGCACACAGGGTTCTAGTCCTGGTTGGGGTGCCAGAGTCTGTCCTGGTCGATCCTCTTCCAGGCCATCTCTCTGCTGTGGCCTGGGAGTGCAGTGGAGGATGGCCCAAGTGCTTGTGCCCTGCACCTTTATGGGAGACCAAAAGAAACACCTGGCTCCTGGCTTTGGATCAGCGTGGTGCACGGGCTGCAGCAGCCATTGGAGGGTGAACCAATGGTAAAGGAAGACCTTTCTCTGTTTCTCTCTCTCTCACTGTCCACTCTGCCTGTCAAATAAATAAATAAATAAATAAAAAGAAATGGTTCAAAGGACTTGAACAGATTTTTTTTTTCATAAAATGAAATTCAAATGGCCAACAGACACATGAAAAAATGATTATGATCACTAGCCATCGGGGAACTGAAAATAAAAACCACATTGAGGTTTTTACCTTACCCCAGTTAGAACAGCTTCATATAGCAACCAACAAATAATAAATGCTGGTGGAGATTGGGGTGAGTACCCTAATACACTGTTGGTGGGAATGTAAACTAGGACAGCTGTTGTGGAGAACAGTATGGAGATTCCTCATAGAACAGGAAGCAGGAGAGAGGATGGCAGTATGAGTGGGAGGGACGACAGGGTGGGAAGTAGCAGTATGCTCCTAAATCTGTATTTATGAAATACATGACATTTATTTACCTTATATAACTAGAAAATTATTTAAAAATTGACTCCAGAGTTAAAAATCTGCTATATTTTGAAATCCAATTTTCAAAACCACAAATATAAGATGAAATAGGAAAATTCTTATATAATTTAATGTTGAACAAATTTTTGGAAATCCAAACCAACTGATCAAGAAAAATGTTCCACAATGAAAAATCTGGTTCCAGACTTATGGAGCATTATACACTTCTAGGAGAAAATTAATAAAAATAAATAAATAAATAGAAAACCACTGAATTCCCCTGACTTGTTCCAAGTGGGCATACACAGAATATTTTTCAATCTGTTTTTGGAAGCTAGTGTTACACATATGATGCAAACAAGACCAGGATATGCAATGAAAATGAATTCAGAAAGCATGTCTTCATAAACTGAGGTACATATATCTGAGCAAAATTTGATTATATGAGTTCAGTCACATAGGAAAGCATAACAGATCAATCACAAATGAGCTACACTAAAAACTGAAGATTTTTAGCATTCTCAAACAAAGCCTATAAATCATCCAGATAGGTGAAAAATATGAGGAAATTACATGACCAATTCAATATCCAACCAGAAAATAAATCAACTTATAACAGACTAGGAAAACACAGTGACTTCCTTCGTGTGATCAAGACAGTCTAAAATGGAGCACAGAACACTACTTAATACAGGGCCAGTGAAAGCTTTATCCTGGGAACAGATGTGGACATGACTGCCTTCTCTCCCCTTCCCTTCAACACTGTACTGGAGGAGTGGTCAGGAAATCAACAAAAAAGAAACATAAAGTTTAAATATCAACTTTTAAGCAATAAAACTCAATGTATGTAGATGACACCATTATTTGGTGAGATAATCCACTCTAACCTCAAGCCAAATACAACCAGTAAGTGAATTTAGCAAGACTACCAGGGAGACAATCATTATAAGTCACAGCAAACAAACAGAAAACATTAAAGGACAAAAGGCAAACTAGCAAACACATATCTACAAGAGGAATTTAACTTATGTAATATCTTTAAACATTATTCAGACACATATTAAACACACATGTGTGCACACAAAGGACACAACAGAGAAATGACTCCAGAACATGGAGATAGCAAAGACCCAGAAGTCAATGAGGTGCCAGTAAGTCAGGAAATTCTATCTCATCTGAGTGCGGCTTCAGATCACCAGGGCTGTGCAGGAACAAGGAGGTGACCCTGCCACTGGGGAATCCAGAAGTAGAGGTGGTGGCTGTGGACCCCAGCCCAGCTCCTCACTTCCCTCACCTGGCAACAGTCCCCCAAGCCCACAATGCCAGGGAGCCTACTGATTGGCTACTGCTTTATGGCATCATCTATGCCCACCCACTTTGCAAACTGTCCAACCAGACACCCTCGGGGGAGGGGCAACCACGTAATCTCCTGAGATTGTCATGTTACAGTCTCTTCCAGGCTGCACTGGGCAAAGTGTCTGTGTGGTGGCTCAGCTTTCTCCCCTCTGCAAAGAGGGAGCCAGAGACTTGAGAAGCAGGAAGTGCGGAGAGCTTAGGGCCCGGTGTCTGAGAAGGGGGAGGTGGAATGGGTGGATCCTGCTAGAACTGACTGTCCTAGTCCCTCAACTTGGACTTCCCCATGGTGAGCTCCTGAATCTGCAGACTCCACCAGGCGAGGGCTGGGCTGGCTCTGGAATATGGGCAGCAAGCCCTGTCCCTGCACAGTGACTTAATCCACCTTGGAGGAAACAGGTGATGGCCTAAGTATGTGGGTTGCTACCACTCATGTGGGAGACCTGCATGGATTTCCTTCCCTCAACTTGGCTGAGCCCTGGCTTTGCAGACATTTGGGGAATGACCCAGGAAATGTAATCTCTCTCCTTGTTCTCTGTCACTCTGCCTTTCAAAAAATAAATCTTTAAAAAGTCTAGGAAGAATTTTCTCACCAACCAACCATCTCTTGTCCAATAGCAATAGCTGGAAATATGTTCTGAATGAGACATTAACAGACAAATTGCCATCAAGGCCATGGGTACATGGTGGGGCTGCTTGTGGCAGACAGTTCTATAACATTTTAGGAGGAATGCTCCCTCTGGACTAAACACTCAGGTATGCTCTGCACCCTTCCCTCCCTGCCCTTGCAGTAGCCTTCAGTAATGGCTCAATGCCCCTGCACCAGGATACTGTTTCCAAACTGTCTGTGGCCACAGAGAAGAGGTGGCCTGGGGAGAGGTCACTGAGGAGAGAGAAAATGCTGGGGACCTCAGGGACTCCTTTCCCTTGCCTGGAGTCGCTGCTCCTATGTCACAGGTCTGTAGCAGAGCATGCCTGTCACCTCCCTCAGCCTGTGACACCTCTGCTAACATTGCCCTTGACTATGTTAGACTTGGGGATCACAATGGACTGTCCACTATCTCAAGTCAAACTCCTAGGTTTGCTACAAAGTCAACTCCTCAGTGCATCCCTCCCAGGCCATGAGGTTGGGAAGAAAGCTCCCAGCTCGTCAGAGGCTTCTGACCTGACCTGTGTTTAGTGCGGGGTGGCCTGTCCTCATCTGTGACTGGGACCTGTTTTCTCAGCTGCTGTTCTACCAGCCCAATCCTTGGTGTCTGGAAGGATTCACCAATGAAGCTTCTGCAGTGTGTGTGTGTGTGTGTGTATGGTGGGGGAGGGTGGTCAGGTGGCTGCTGTCCCCATTAAAATGTAGTAGTGGAAATGCTGTTCCCAGGCACTTCTGGGTGAGCTCTGTGCTTGCTCTGCCCTCTTCTCCAAGGACTCATCCAGGATGGAGCACTTCTCCATGGGCCTCTCTGACTTTTTCTTTTTTAAAGGATTTTATTCATTTTTTGAGAGGTAGAGCCACAGACAGAGGGAGAGGCAGAGAAGGAGATCTTCCATCTGCTGGTTTACTCCACAAATAGCTGCAATGGCTAGAGCTGTGCCCATTCAAAGTCAGAAGCCAGGAGCTTCATCCAGGCCTCTCATGTGGGTGCTGGGGCCCAAGCACTTGGGCCATCTTCCACTGTTTTCCCAGGCTATAGCAGAGAGCCACATAGGAAGAGGGGCAGCTGGGACTTGGCTGGCACCCATATGCAATGCTGGTGCCACAGATGGAGAGTTAGCCTACTATGCCACAGTGCCAGCCCCTTAACTTTTTCTTTATGGGGGATGAGGGTATGAGTAGCATAAGGCTTTGGGCTCTGCCTGTGTGCTAAGGGAAGGTAACCATAGAGGGCCAAAGGATCTACACCCTAGAATCCCAAGGTTCTGTGCCTGTTCCTATCTCTGCTTCTTCTCAGGTAGTTTTATTCTCTTTCTGGTTGTGAAAAATGTGTCTGTCATCTAGAGATTGTGAGTCCTGCATTAGCTGCACACACACTTTTATCTAGGGGTGGCTGGTTCAGGTGTTTTGCATTCTTCTCCTGCAGTCTCCATGCTGCCTCAGGGAGTGCTGGCCTGTGGCCATTACAATTTTGACTACTGGGGTCTCACCCACAATAGTAGATAAGTACATCTCTAAATACATTTAAAATAATGTCTGTGTTTAGAAATGAAGAGGTTGCCATTACTGATTTGACTACATGCCTGTTTAAATGACTAACTCTGGGGCCAGTGCTGTGTCTCAGTGGGTTAATGCTCCAGCCTGCAGTGCTGGCATCCCATATGGATGCCAGTTCCAGTCTAGACTACTCCCCTTCTGATCCAGCTCTCTGCTATGTCCTGAGTAAGCAGTAGAAGATGCCCCAACTGCTTGGTTCCCTGCACCCACGTGGGAGGCCCAGAAGAAGCTCCTGGCTCCTGACTTTGAATGAGCTCAGCTCTGGCTGTTGCAGTCATTTGGGGAGTGAGCCAGCAGAATGGAAGACCTTTCTCTCCCTCTCCCTCTCTCTTTCAACTAAGTAAAATAAATGCTTAAAAATGACTAACTCCACCTTGACTTAATTACTGATTTCCCAGTTTGAAGTTAATATATAATTTTCAAACTAACACTTTTTCTTCAATGCTAAAACACTGCTGCCTGACTTGTGCATAAAACTCCCTTGAGTGACCTGCCCAGTTCTCTACTTCTTTACCAAAGCATCCCTGACTCCAGCACTTCTGGCATTTGGATTACAACAGGTCATTAAAATGTTCAAGAATTTTTACACCATTTATTAAGCTTAACAGTTTATTATAATAATTCTTATTAGTATAGATTTTTAGAAAGCTTTTATTTAATAAATATAAATTTCATAGGTACAACTTCTGTAATTTAAAAATTCCCTCCATTCCCACCTTCCCACTCCCAAACTGTCCCACCTCCTACTCCCTCTCCCATCCCATTCTTCATTAAGATTCATTTTAAATTATCTTTATATACAAAAGGTCAACTATATGCTAAGTAAAGACTTCAACAGTTTGCACCCACACAGACACACAAAGTATAAAGTCCTGTTTGAAGACGAGTCTTACTATTAATTACAGTAGGTTAAGCATGTGTTGTTGGCATTCCATATCAGAGTACAGTTGGAGTCCCAGCTACTCCACTTCTAATCCAGTGCCCTGTTAGTGTGCCTGAGAAGCCAGAGGAAGAGGTTTCAACTGCTAGAGCCACTACCACTCATGTGAGAGATTCAGCTGGAATTCTGGTCCCCAGCTTCATCCTGACCAGACCTAGCTATTCTGGCCATTTTGGGAGTGAAACAGTAAATGGAATTTCTGTATCTTCTCCCTCCCAATTGCCAGTATAATTGTGTTCACATAAATAAATAGATTTTTAAAAAATATTTTGAATTCTATGTACCATTTTTGCATAATATGCATTTTCCATGACATTTTGGAGAACTGTTTACATGTATGGATTTCAAAATTTGTTGTATAAAGAAAAGATCCTTTAATTCAATTCTCCACAAGTTTTTGAAAACCTCTCATATTTTCATTTATTTCTATTTTTTATAAATTATATATATTTGCATTTCTTGCAAAACATTGATTGTATTTCCTTCCTCACTTTGTCCCCAATGATATCACTCTAGTTTGATTTTCATTTCTTATCTGCACAATTGTATTCTGTCTGACAATTTCTTCTCATCTCAGTCTATCCTATGTGAAGTGATCAGATCGAACTTCTTGGAGAACAGTTTTTATGTTGTTACTCTCTTGTACAAAAGTGGTTAAGAAAACAAATATTCAAATTTCATGAAGAATAAAATACAAAATCTTTAGTCAGATGATTATGGATATCGTAAATCCAATAGCCTGTTAACATTTTTTTGACAAGTAGAGTGAACAGTGAGAGAGACACAGAGAAAGGTCTTCCTTTTCCGTTGGTTCACCCCCTAATGGCTGCTGGGGCCAGTGCACCATGCTGATCTGAAGCCACGAGCCAGGTGCTTCTCCTGTTCTCCCATGAGGGTGCAGGGCCCAAGGACTTGGGCCATCCTCCACTGTACTCCCAGGCCACAGAAGAGAGCTGGTCTGGAAGAGGGGCAACTGGGACAGAATCCGGCACCCCAACCAGGACTAGAACCCAGAGTGCTGGCACCACAGGTGGAGGATTAGCCTATTATTTGTTTGAAAGGCAGAGTGACAGGGAGGGAAATAAAGGGAAGGAAGGAGGGAGGAAAGGAAGGGGAGGAAGAGAGGTAGAGGAAAAGGAGAAAGACAGTGCACACAAGTTGGGTTTGGGGGTGGTTCATCTGATGATTCACTCACTGAATGCCCAGACAGGTGGGGTTGGGTCAGGCTGAAGTAAGGAACCAGGAATTCCATCCAGATCTCCCACATGGGTGTTAGAGACCTAAGTACTTGGGCCATCATCTGGTAGCACCTATGCACATTAATAGGAATCTGGGTCAGAATCAGAAGCAGGATTCAGTCCCAGGCATTCTGATATGTGTTGTAGGCACCCCAAGTGGTAGTTTAACCCACTGCACCATAATGCTATCACTGAAAGTTTATTTGAAATTTCTTTGATATTTTATGTTTCTCTGGCATTTTGAATTGTTTTACCTAGCTAGTACTGTGATACAGCAGGTTAATCTGTTGTCAGTGATGCTGGCATCCCATATGAGCACCATCTTGAGTCTCAGGTGCTACATTTCCCACGTAGCTTCCTGCTAATGCATCTGGAAAGAAGCAGATGATCCAAGTCATTGAGTCCCTGCCATCCACATGGGAAACCTGGATGGAGATCCAGCTCCTGGGTTTGGCCTGACCCAGCCCTAGCCAATGTGACCATTTGGGTAGTAAGCCAGCAGATGGCAGATGGATCTCTCCCCCTCACCCTGCATTTCAAATAAGTAAGTACATCTTTAAGAAATAAATTTATTTGTAAATATTTTTCTCCTTAGCTTCTAGAATAACATTCTCCCTTGGTGCTATTGCTATCTGTTGACTTGTCTTTCTCAGTCTCTTAATCTAGCACAACAAATCTCCCAAATGTTGACATCCTGTCACAGATGTTGGCCTCTTCTGTTCTCTAAATTACAGACTCCTGAGCACCTAAATAACTCTCATGCATAACCTTGCCTATACATACCTGAGGACTCCAAAATCTTAGATTTCAGGTCTGACTTAACTTTCATTTTCAAATGACTGATGGAAAAACATGTCTGGAAGACAGCATTTAGCCTTGTGGTTAAGATGCCAATGTCTCACACTGGAGTTAATGGGTGTGATTCCCGGTTCTGGCCTCTGGGAGACAGCAGTGTGATGGCTCAAATGATTGAGTTCCCTGCTCCTTGACCACCTCTGGACATTGTGGACATTTGAGCAGTGAACCAGAGGGTGAATACCCCTTCTCTTTCTGTCTTTTTACCTCTCAAATCAAAACACAAAACAAAAAAAACCTATGTCTATTTCTTCCAACAAAATGACCGACTTAATGGCTAAAAGCAGTTTCATTGTTAAATTCAGCAAAAATAATTCTTGGTTGTAAATGATATTTGAATAATGAACAATTGTTAATCAAACTTACATAATGGATTGGGAAGAGAGAAAGATGTGGACAATGCTTTTTACATTTCACTTTGATACTTTTTTGTCATGTAACCTTAAAAAATCCATGTGAGTTCATTGTGCCTAAGTTTGATGTCCTTAAACTTATGGGCTCCATCTACTGGAGGCAGCTAGTATAAAGGGAACTGGTCAGAACCTGAGAAATCATCTTGCTTCTGCCCCAAAACAACTAAGAAACACCAGCAAGTCATTTTACCTCTCTAGTTATTTCCCCCTTGTAACGTAAGAGAACCATCTTTCTATTTAAAGGATTTATCCCATACATTCCTATCTTAAAGTAAGGTTCACATGGCTGTGAAACATTTTGTGACTGTCAATTCTTCTTCAATTCTACTGCATTGTTAGCAGTGTAATATCAAGCCAGCACTGAAGATGAAGTTCTAAACAACATAGGACTGCCAGGGCTTATTAGGAGCTACAATCATTTGAGTTCATGAAAATGTTTAAATTAAAAAATAGAATCATCCTATTATTGTTCAGAATCAATATATTGCTAATTTTTATTTATAATAATTGAATATCAGCAGCTTCATTTCTGATAGTATATTTCTAGTATTGTATATTGTAATATTGTACAATAGCATATATTGTATATTGTAGTTATACAATATTTATAGACTAACTAAAATTATAGGTAGCAATATTTATTGCTTTTTTCTTCTTTTATTGGATTTTATCATAGCATATGTCATTAAACCTTTCTATTTTAGATTAATGACTAAAGAGATTATCCACTGTTCAGCTTCTGGCTTTGGCCTGGCCCACTCTGCAATGCTGTAGATACTTGAGGAGCAAACCAGAGGATGAAAGATCTCTTCTCACTCTCTCATGCTGTAACTCTGCCTTTGAATAAATAATTAAATTTATAAAACAAAGATATTATCCACTGCAAATTGAACACAATCAGAAGGAAAAATTCAAATTGGAAAGTATAACAACTTGGTAAAAGATAAAGGCATTTGTTATACAGTAAAGAGATTATTATGTAACCCAGAATTCTTCTAAATTGTATGGAGGAAAAGGAGCACTGGTCACTGACGCTCACCCTTAGAGGTATACTTCACAACTCTATCTATTTTCTGGGTTGTTAAGCCACCAATATAATTGTCAATCCAAGTTTGTATCTTTAGTTATTGTAGAAGGTAGTTAATCACCTTGCCACCCACCTCCAGTCACACACACACACACACACACACAAAGTCTGGTTAGGAATGCAATCAATCCATTGATAAGTTTAATCTCTGGGCAACTTAATTTGATACTACAGCTATCAATTTTATGTAGCTTTGCTAATGTTACAGTAAAGCAGGATTGTTTTAAAATTTTATCATTTACAAAAAAAAACAGCCATGGTTTGTACACATTACATTTATAATTTATCTAAATATTTTTGTATTTTCAACTCTTTGTATTTAAAAGTTATTTTATTTTAATTGAACTCACAAATATTTTTACTTAAGCACTGATATCTATCTGTCTTTAAAAATTCTCTTTCCTTGTCTGTCTGGGTTGTGCAGTGAGTATCCCCTCTGAGACCTTAATATCTTCATTCCTCAGTGGTTCCTGAATCTTTGATGATGCATTCCAAACAGGTTGCTCATTCATTATTGTCAACAGCAGCCTCACTGACAGAATCAGCTATCTGATTCACTGGGGGACCTTCTTTGCCTCAGGCTAGAGGAAGACAAGTGCAGTTTTATCTTATATGACTGTCTATAGGCTATCCTGCATGCCCTGCCCTGAGAGGAGATATGGAATGTCTTTGTTCCAAGCTTGCATACCTGATGCTATGAACTATTTCCCAATTCTTAGTTATGTCATTTCAATCTCTGGGTAATACTCACTTCATTATTTTAATTTCATTGAGTAACTAGTGAACCCATAGGAGATAATTTAAAAAAAATATATTATTAATTGTTTTCAGGAAGAGTTTGCTGTTGATGAGGGTTACATGAGTTAAAGATTGATGTGACTGATTAAGATTTCTGTCTTTTTCCTGTTTCTAAAATCAATCATCACAGGATCACTAAATCAATCTTGTTTCTAGTATGCTACTATGCAGACTGTCCCAGTATGTGCTTCCTTGACTCAAGGTTGAGCTGAGAAGTGGAGCAGGGGAGTAGCATTGTTATTATTTGAGTTGGAAGCCTTATGTCATTCATTAGAACAGTAGGGAGGTAACAGAATGCATGCCATCTTTGCCAGCTGATTTGTGAAATGGGAAACGTGTGCGTACATTTTGTTGCCTAAGCTTAGGTTGGTAGTCATGGATAAATTAGAAGAAATTAGTAATGAAAGGCAGGAAGTGATGAACAGTATGTTTTGGTAATCCAAGAATATTTTCCTAATCAAAATAGAAATATGCAGATAATTTTGGTAGGTCCTAATATATACCATTTCTCCATAGGATAAACTCTACACTTTTTCATTTACAGAACTCTATTGGTCATCAAACTTCTTATTGTGCTTAACATTGGGCATGAAAAGAAAAATAAGGCCAAGTTTATATTCATTGAGGAATTCACAGCCTGTAAAAGTGTAGCTGTAAACTGGGATGCAACATGGCAGTGGGTGGATTTTTCCTTCTGCCTCACCACTTTATATCAGGGTGAAAAAAAAAACCCACATCCTGTGTAGTGCAAGTCTTGCCTGTGAATATTCTGGGCCATTGCAGAGATTTCCAATGGAGCGTATTGATGCAGAGCTATGCTGGACAACTGCAAGCCCATACACAAGCAATGAGCTGAAGGGCTAACTTTCCTTTCAACCAGAGACATTGGTGGTTCTGGAGTTGAAGGAAGGTCTGAGGATTTGGGTCCCCTGGGAAACAGCCTTGAGTTGTGATGGACACCTCCCTTCCCTCTTAAAGGCATCACTCTGGGGGTCTAGCACTCCAGTATAGCGGGTTAAGGTATGCCCTGCTGTATTGGCATTCCACATGGGCACTGGTTTGAGTCTCAATTGCTCCACTGCCAATCCAGCTACCTGTTAATGAGCTTGGGAGGCAGCAGAATGTGGCCTAGTTTCCTGAGTTCTTGCACTCATGTGGGAGACCTGGAAAAATCTGGCCTCAGCCTAGCCTAGCCCTGGTCATTGCAGCCTTTTGGAGAGTGACCAAGTAGATGGAAGGTCTCTCTCTCTCTCTCTCTCTCTCTCTCTCTCTCTCTCTCTCTCTCCTCTCTCTGTCTCCTTTTGTCTCTATAACTGTGCCTTCCAAATGAATAACTGAATCTTTTCTTTTAAGAAAGCCACTACCCTGTCTCTGGTTATAGTTTCCCTTCTCCAAGTGGCCTTGCTGAGGCTGGAAGTTAGAAGAGCTAATGTGTGCTCTAAAGAAAGGGCTGAACCAATCATTTACTCTTGGATATAATTATGTGTTGCTTTCTTTGGATCTTCTTTAAAATTTTTTTCTCTTAGATGGTAATCCTGAGCCATAGGCTACTATGACTATCTGATGATTCAGTTATGCAGAAATGCATAAATGGACATGACATGCAGCATTGAAAAATAAACCAATTTTTGTTGAAATATGCTAATCAAAGTATTAAAAAGAAAAATGGTAGAGAAGATGTTCACTTCCTGGGAGATGGAATACACACACTTTTCCCTATTTCTTTCCTCTGAATACAACTAAAATGTTTTTACATTATGGAGGAAACAAACAAAAAGTCTGAAATGGAGGACCCAGCATTGTGTTATAGTGGGTTAAGCTGCTGCCTGCAATGCCATCATCCCATCTGGATACTAGTTGGTGTCCCAGCTGCTTCTTATCCAGTTCTCTACCAATGTGCCTAGCAGAACAGCAGAAGATGGCCAAAATGCTTGGGTCCCTGCCTCATACGAAGGAAACCTTGAAGAAGCTTCTGTCTCCTGGCTTCAGTCTGGCCCATCCCTGACTGCTGTTGCCATTTGGAGAGTGACCCAATGGATGGAATATCTCTCTCCTCCTCTCTCTGTAACTGTTTTTCAAATGAAAAATCAAATCTTTAAAAAGAAAAGAGGACTGAAATGTAGAGAGAAGTAAGACAAACAACTGGAGACTAGACCCAAGGAATGAGATGAGATGGTGGAAAGTTCTCTAGCTTGTTCCTTTGCCTAATATATGTCACACTTGGGCCCCCACAAATGGTAACCCAGAAATGTCAGGAGAAAGACCAAAAAATGTCCCCAAAAAAGCTCTATTTCCTAATCCAAATGATCATGAAAGGAGCAGCCTCACAAGACAGATCTGTTTAAGATGGTCTCTCCTTGTTGGGTGTCAACATAAGCCAGCAGAGAACCTGGACTTATCTCCAATCTGAAAACAAAGCAGGGCCTCTTCTATAGGAAAAGCACAGCCCAAATCAGCTACAGCATGTTTGGCTAAATAGGATGTAGGTTCTTATCATAATTACTCACTCAGACTCAGAAAATCACTTGTCATAGCAAGAACCAGGCAAATCTCAACTTGAATGAACCCAATAAGTAGATGAGAAATGGGAAAGCAAAGATGTTAGAATTATCTGACAGGGTTTAAGGCGACAATTATACATTCAACTGGCTATGTTTGCAAAAGAAATGATTGTCTTTGTAAAACAAAACAAATTCAAGAATCTACAAAAATAAAATCCTGAAACCAATAAAATAGCAATGAATTACAGGCAACAAAATGAAAACTCTAATGCAACTATAACCACTCAAATGAAGTAAAGGGGTCAGCATTATGGCATAGCGGGTTAAGTTGCTGTGAGTGATGCTGACATCCCATATGCTCTACTTCCAATCTAGCTCCCTGCCTAAACGACTTGGTAAACAGGAGAAGATGGCCCAAGTCCCTGGGTCCTTGCACCTATGTGGGAGATCCAGATGAAGCTCTTGTCTCCTAGTGTCCTTCAACCTAGCCCAGCCCTGGTGAATGTGACCATTTGGAATAAGGAAGAGGGAGATATGGAAGAAAGGGAGAATGAGATGTATCAATATGTTCTTAAGACTGTATATATGAAATACCTCAAATCAATTCCCATTACATATATAAATTCTAAAAAGTAAATAAACCAATGACTCCTAACTTTAAAATATCATATATTTTGATTAGATTATTTTTATAGACAAAAATTGTTTTGGAACTAAGAAAAAGTTGTGATCTAGCTAAAATAACTTTCAAATTTATCCTATTCAAAGAGGATTTGTTATTAAAAGACAGAGCCTGTAGTTTATTCAGTCAATACAAATTCATGGAGCTTAATGAAAATGTCTTCCCAGGCAATCAAGTCTCCCATTTGCCTCATCACTTAGTTTTTTTTTTTTTCCCTCACAAGCACTTGTCATAATCCAGAGCTACCTTGTTGCTTTATTTGTTAACTTGTTCATGACCTTTGACCCCACAGGATTGTAACCTCCATACAGGCAGGAATTTCTTTTATTCCTCTGGGTGTCAGTAGGACATTGTTTGAGTAGGCACTCAATGAATGTATTTTGAATGTGAGCTTGGGCCAGAGATTAATGAACTGCTTTGCCCTAAGAAGATGATCTGGGTCTTGAAGAACATATCAGATATGGGAAGATTAAGAGAAGGGGGAGCGGGCCGGTGCCATGGCTCAATAGGCTAATCCTCCACCTTGTGGCACTGGCACACTGAGTTCTAGTCCTGGACAGGGTGCCAGATTCTGTCCCAGTTGCCCCTCTTCCAGGCCAGGTCCCTGCTGTGGCCTGGGAGTGCAGTAGAGGATGGCCCAAGTGCTTGGGCCCTGCACCCCATGGGAGACCAGGAGAAGCACCTGGATCCTGCCTTTGGATCAGCTCAATGCACCAGCCACAGCACACTGGCCGCGGTGGCCATTGGAGGGTGAACCAATGACAAAGGAAGACTTTTCTCTCTGTCTCTCCTTCTCACTGTCCACTCTGCCTGTCAAAAAAAAAAGAAAAAGAAAAAAAAAAGAGAGAAGGGGGAGCAATCCAGACAGAAGGTCATCACGAGTAAAATCCTGATGGTTTTGTTTATTCTAATTTGGAGGGCATCAAATACACTGAAGCTATGATTTTATGTTAGATGTTTTTGGGGAAAAATAAAGTTGTCAGCGTAGGGACAAATTCCAAGGAACATCCAAAACCAGACAGGATTTTGGAGCTGGAAGTGTTTTTAGGGATCCAGTCAACTCCCTTAGACTGAAGCAACTGAGGTCCTAAGGGGTGATGGTCACTGGCTTAACCAGAAAGCTAATGCTGTATGACCAAAATCTTATTCATTAACTTAAATCCAGTGCTATTTCTAAGGTAATTTGGAAATATTTGAATAGAGAACAATATATGGTAAAATGGGTGTTTATGAAAGAAATCTGGGGCTTGTGCTATGGTGTAGCAGGTAAAGTCACCACCTGCAGAGCTGGAATCCCATATGGGCACTGGTTTGAGTTCTGGTTGCTCCACTTCCACTCCAGCTCTTTGCTATGGCCTAGGAAAGCAGGAGATGGCTCAAGTGTTTGGGCCTCTGCACCTGCATGGGAGACCCTGAAGAAGCTTCTGGCTCCTGGCTTTGAATAGGCTCAGCTCCAGCCATTGCTCTCTCTATCTCTCTTTCTCTCTCTCTCTCATTCTGCCTCTGTTTCTCTCTCTGTGTAACTCTGACCTTCAAATAAATAAACAAATCTTTAAAAAAAGAAATCTGGCTCCATATGTAAGGTGAATTGGAAAAGAGAATCTAATTTGAGAGAACACAAAAAGACTATGAAGTAAAATTGGTGTGACACAAATAAAGCCTAGATGAGGTAGTGAATATGTGAAGGAGAAAGAACAAATTCATATTGGAGGGTAAACAAGCAAACAAAATCAATGCTATTCCTTCAATGGCTCTTCTGGAGAAAGAAAATACTTGGCCTGAGGATATTTTTGTTCAGTTCCACCTAGGATATTTATGGGATTTGTTTTCAGTTACATGGTTTTTTTTTAAAGATTTATTTTGTTATTTGAAAGGCAGAGTTACAGAGAAGTGGGTTCAGAGAGACAGAGAATAATGGAGGACTTCTACCCACTGGTTCACTCCCCAAAATGGCCACAGTGGCCAGAGCTGTGCTGATCTGAAGCCAGGAGCTTCTTCCAGGTCTCCTTCCTTTGGAGCAGGGGCCCAAGGACTTGGGCCATATTCTACTGCTTTCTCAGGCCATAGCAGAGACCCAGATCAGAAGTGGAGCAGCCAGGTCTCAAACTGGTGCCCCTATGGGATGCCAGCACTGCAGGTGGTGGCTTTTCTTGCTATGCCTCATCACCGGCCCCTTCAGCTACATTTTGAGAATATATTTTTGATTGGTTTATTTATTTGAAATGCAGAGATACAAAAAAGGAGAAAGAGAGAGAGAGACAGAAAGGGAGAGGGAGAAAGAGGTCTTCTATCTCCTGGTTCACTTCACTAAATGACCACACTGGCTGGGATTGGGCCAAGCCAAAGCCAGGAGCCAGGAGCTTCTTCCAGCCCAAAATCACAGCTAAAGGAGTTAGCCTGATGTTATAGAGCATCCCCACCATTGAATCAGTAAGCTTTGACATGTATAGATTCCTCAATTCTGGCTTAGATGCTTTTTGACAGCATAAAAAAGTAATTTACTACATGGTGACTACAATTTTTTTTCCTTTTTTTAAAGATTTTATCCATTTATTTAAGAGGTAGAGTTACAGACAGTGAGAGGGAGAGGCAGAGAGAAAAGTCTTCCATCTGCTGGTTCACTCTCCAAATGGCCACCACAGCCACAGCTGAGCCAATCTGAAGCCAGAAGCCAGGAACATCTTCTGGGTCTTGCAGAGGCCCAAGCACTTGGGCCATCTTCCACTTCTCTCTCATGCCATAGAAGAGAGCTGGATTTGAAGAGGAGCAGCTGGGACTAGAACCTGTGCCATATGGGATGCTGGCACCACAGGCAAAGAATTAACCAACCCTGTGCAACAGTGCTGACCCAACCACACAAATTTAACCTGATTTTTAACATGTTAGTTAAGGTGAAGTTTGCAGTCATTCAAGGTGACTGTAACTACCCAAAAGAGCCTCTTCTTGGCCTTACAGATAAAAAGAGGAATCACTTGAATTAAGAAATGCACTGTAATCTGAGGAAATGGCATTAAGCAAAGGTCTGATTTTTGGCTCATAATCCATCATGACCAGACCATACAATATTTGCAGTTAACCAATCTCAGTGAAAATTCATGCAGTAGCATGAAGGAAGGATTAGAGGCAAGGAGATGAGTTAAGAGATGACAGTCAACTGAGAAGAAAAAGATGCCATGTCCCTGGATCCAAACTGTACCACCAAACAAACATATCCAGTTAGAAATGAGCAAAGGACTTGGCAGGCATTTGTCAAGAGAGGAAATTCAAATGGCCAACAGATATTTGAAAACATGCTCAGGATCACTAACCATCAGGGAAATGCAAATTAAAACCACAATGATATTTCACCTCATTAGGCTCTCATACAGAAATCAAACAACAAAAACTGGGAAGGATGTAATGAAAAAGGTGCCGTAAACCACAGCTGGTAGGAATGTAAGCTGGTGCAACCACTATGAAAGATAATATGGAGATACCTCAGAAATCTGAATATAGACCTATAATATGATACACCATCCCACTTCTAGAATTTACCAAAACAAAAAGAAATCAGCCTATGAAAAACTTATCTGTACCACCATGTTCACTGCAGCACAATTCACAAGAGCTAAGATATTGAATCAATCAAGCCCTCCATCAACTGTTGACTAGATAAAGAAATCATGGCATGTATACACTATGAATTACTAATCACCTGTAAAAAATGAAATCATGTTTTTTGCAACAAAAAGGATACAACTGGAAACCATAATACTTAGTCAAATAAGTCAGTTGTAAAACCACAGATACTATGTTTTCCCTGATCTGAGGTAATATAGAGTACTTGAAATGTAGTGCATTGGAGTGAAATGAACATTTTGAGATTCAATAATTGCTTACAGCCTGTCTCTTTCATTGAAGCACAGTGTTTTGTTTTGTTTTTTTTTTTTTTCTTCATGGCATTTGTTGAACTTCTTTACTTAGTGTAGGATTAACTTTATTAAGTAAACTGAAAGTAGCTCTTTGTAAAAAATTAAGAGTGGGAATGGCAAAGGGATAAGAAAGAAGAATTGGAGCATGGGTGGGAAGGAGGGTAGAGTGGGGAGTATCACTATGTTCCAAAACATATACGTATGAAATACATGAAAGTTATATAACTTACATAAAATTTTAGCAAATTTTAAACAAAGATGCCAGTAGGCAAAATGCTTAAGTACAAAGACAAATACTTATGTTTTGTGTTGATGCAAAAAAATGTCCACAGGGGAACCACAAATTCTCTCAGAACTAAGTGTCTAGTAAACATTATATGCAATGGAAAAGCAGACTCAAGCTCAACCAAGAACACAGCCACTGTGCTGTTTAAGGCTAATTTGTCTTCCCCACTCAGAGTCAATGTGCTAAGAAATAAGGGGAGAAAAAGGCAGTCTAGGCTCTTGTGACTATTGAGCCCATTCCTCCTCTTATGAGCTGCTCATTTGTTGTGAGGACACCACCTTTCTAGACTCTTGCAATATTTGCAGTAGATCAAATTCAAGGTTAACTCAGATTTGCTGGCCAGCAGCTCCTCGAATCCTTCTGACCACAGCAGTGCTTCCTCTGGGGGAGGCCTGCAAGAGAAGTTCTGCAGTTAAGAGGCCACATATCAGGTCCCCTTTACAGCTCAGCTGTTCAGGTTTGTGAGCACAGGATTCTCAATTTAATTACTGAAAGTTTGTTGTTTGCTTTTCTAGCTGGTTTTGGGCTTCCCAGGAGTGGAAGAATCTTTGCAAGAAGTAACTCAACTGTGTCTTCCAATCTTTTAATCTTAAAAAAAATGTTGGAAAGCACAACTACAGCTGAATACATTTTTATCCAATAAAGCCACAGGCAAACATCTAGTAGCCACAGGCAAACCAAATGAGACAAAACAAGTAACATTCTTATTGACATAATATTTAAACTTAGCATCAAATTACTAAAGTTTCCTCAGTTCCTCATACTATAACTACTAATGTTAAGAGTAAAGATAGGAACTACCTTAAAATCACAAAGATATCTTTAAAAAAAGATTTATTTGTTTATTTGAAAGTCAGAAGTACACAGAGGGAGAAGGAGAGGCAGAGAGAGTGGCAGAGGCAGAGAGAGAGAGAGATCTTCCATCCGCTGGTTCACTCCCCAATTGGCTGCAATGGTCGTAGCTGTGCTGATCCAAAACCAGGAGCTTCTTCTGGGTTTCCCACATGGTACAGGGACCCAAGTATTTGGGCCATCTTCTACTGCTCTCCTAGGCCATAGCAGAGAGCTGGATTGGAAGTGGAGCAGCTGGGACTTGGACCCATGCCTATATGGGATGCCAGCACTGCAGGCTTTACCTGATATGCCATAGTGCCAGCACCATCACAAAGATATTTTAATACACTAAATAGTCCAAATAGCAGATGCTGGGGCCTGGCACTATGAATTAAGCCACCCACCCCATGTTGGTAATGGTTTGAATCCAGGTTGCTCCACTTTGAATTCAGTTCCCTGCTAATGCACCTGGGAAATCAGTGGTGGATGGTCCAAGTCCTTGGACCCTTATGCCCTAGTCCAAGACCCAGAAGAAGCTCCTGGCTCCACCCTCACCCAGCCCCTGCTCTTTGTGGCTATTTAGGGGAGTGAGCCAGATGTTGGAAGACTTCCCTTGTTCTGCCTTCTCCCTTTCTGTAACTCTTTCAAATAAACCTTAAAAGAAAAAAAAAAAAGATACTATTTCTGGCCCACAAAAGGTGGCAGTTTCTTTGCAAGGTTAATTGCTCTCCACCTTTGGTCCTGGGTGCACCAGGGACCATGCATAGGGAGTGACGGGTGATGGCTGGCCCCCAGCCTTGCACCCCTCTGACCCACAACACTCCTTTGAGGAAGACACTGCTCCACCGGGCCTCAGCGCCCTCCACCTGCCTCCTTCCAAGCCCTCCCCGAGTGTCCACACTCACAAAGCGAGCACAGCCCTCGTAGATACAATTTCCCTGAGTAAATTTGCATTGTGCGCTTGGCTTTTCTGCAGAAGTTCATGTTACAGGTTATCCCAAAGTGCCGCGTGTGCAGCAAGCCGCATGTACTCACGAGGACCGTTTCTCCCGCTTTTCTACACTCTTGGTGCCACGCACATTCACCAGCCCCTGCGCTCTCATGCGCACACAATACACACTACTAGCCTGCATCCAGCAGAATGCTGCAGCTTTTATAGCCGGCCGGCGTGGGGGGTGGCACCCGGGCGCCCCGCCCCCGCCCCCGCGCCGCCCTTCCAGAGCGATGATTGGCCAGAGGCTTATGGCAGGGGCGGAGCCTGAGCCGGCGCTGGGCACTGAAGCCCGCTGACTGGCTGGAAGCCAGGGAGCTGTGGACATCTGAGATACCGCTTAGAGCGCCATCTGGCGCGACGCCGCGAACTGCAGGCCCATAGAAGGCGACAAATTTTTCCAGGCTGCAGAGCTATGGCGCAGGCTGGCTCAGGCCCTCCTTTCCTCCATCCTGCAGAATCTCTGCCCCCCAGCTGAGCGGATTTCCGAAAAGCACACAGCTGTGCCTCTGCTTCCCTCCTTAGTGGGTGGGCGAACCAGGAACTCTGCAACCTGTGGCCAGGTAGTCTCGAGCAGCAGGAGATAGTGATGGTCAGAAGGTCACACCTGAGGTGGGCTTGCTTTAGGGTGGGCTCTGGGTGGGCATCTGTGCTCCTGGGCCTGTGGAACTGCTCCTGGCTTCCTAGTAGTGCAGGGAGCCCAGCAGGCATCCTGTTTGCAAGGGAGGGAGAGCAAGGCACAGTGAGCTCATCGCTGGGATGC
Organism: Lepus europaeus; assembly: GCF_033115175.1. Classification (NCBI taxonomy): domain Eukaryota; kingdom Metazoa; phylum Chordata; class Mammalia; order Lagomorpha; family Leporidae; genus Lepus; species Lepus europaeus. The sequence continues at coordinate 32,380,764 of NC_084851.1, read as the reverse complement.
ACTAGGGTCTTTGAGTCTGACAGTGAGAGGAGTCGGCTTTCTACTTGAGTCACTGCTGGTCAACTTAGAACTCACCAGAACCTTTAATTAGTGAACACAATGTATGTAGGGGTGCGGTGGGGGTGGGAGCAACTTACTTGAATGAGCTGCATTTGTGAATTTTTCAGAAACCACTCCTCACTACCCCTGCAGATGTAAAATGATTGGTAAGGACAGGGTACCTCACCTATGACATGAAAAATTTGGATACTATGTCCAGGATTTGACAGTGCATATTCCAGTGGTTCTCTCAGGCCTGTGAGTGGACAGCTAGGTAAACAGCAAGGCACTGATTACTATAGACACTCTCCTTTTTTTGCATTAGACCTGTTAGAGGAAGACATGAACCCTGTGTCTACAAACTGAATCCAGTCAGCATGCTCTCAGGGTGAGCTGCCAGTACTAGGAATTCCAGGTCTGACTTGGAGAGCAAAATCTGCCTTGTTACTAGGGAGAACAGTTAGGGGGTAATGAAAATCATTCAGAAAGCAGCAAGACACTTAAAAAAACGTTTTTTGGGGCTGGCACTGTGGCATACAAAGTTAGAATTCCATCGGCATCCCATATGGGCACTGGTTTCAGTCCAGGCTGCTCCACTTCTGATCCAGGTCCCAGCTAAGCTAATGCATCTGGGGAATTGGCCCAAGATGGCCCAAGTGCTTTGGCTCCTGCATCCCCATGGGAGACCCAGAGGAAGCTCCTGACTCCTGGCTCCTGGCTTCGGCTTGCTGCTGACCTGGCTGTTGCATCCATCTGGGGAGTGAATGAGTGGATCGAAGACATCTCTGTCTCTCCCTCTCCCTCTGTAACTCTGCCTTTCCAAAAAGAAAAGTTTTGTGTATTTGTTTTCAGTAATTTGAAATGCAGAGGGAGCTCTTACATTCTTTGTTCATTCTCCAAATGTCTGCAACAACCAGAGATGGAGCAGGCTGAAGCCAAGAACTCAATCTAGGGTTCCCATGTAGGTGGCAGGGACTCCAATACTTGAGCCATCACCTGCTGCCCTCTCCTCCAGGGTTCTATTAGCAGGAAGCTAGAATCAGAAGCAGAACTGGGACTTGAACCCAAGCATTTTGAATGGGATGTGGAAGGTTTAATCACTGTGCCAAACAAGTACTCCAGTAACACATTTTAAAACTTGTTTGCAAACTGTAAGACCATAACTGTTTAAACATATGGTCTTCATCTCAAGTCTTTGCATCGTACTCTTATATCTAAGTTTACTTTCATATGATTCAATAATTATTTATTAAATGTGTTTAATATATAGGTACATGCTTCATCTCACCAATACAAACCTGAATAGATTTTTGACTGAGAACTTTGAATGGACTGTGAAAATCACTCATAGGCTGGAATTCTGACACAGAAACCATAAGGAGAAAAATCTAGATGTTTGTCTACCTGAGACCTAATTAGAGTCTGAGCCTGATCAATCGAATCTAACTGTTGGAACAGTCTCTTCATACCTCTTTCTCATCTGTAATGAGAAAACCAAGTCCTTTTTGGCAGTTTCACATTGCCAAGTAAGTTCAAGTACTAGAAGCTAAGCTTTTACATTTTCTGCAAATCTTATACAAAAGGCCTTTTATAAATTCTAAAGTAGCATACAAGAGTTGATTTTGCATTTGTATTTGTGTGAAAAAAGCACAATGTGAAAGGCATAGCAATTCAAGAGAGGGAAGTTATGAGGATTAGCTTAGGTTGTAAATATGTAAGTACTATTAAATATCAAGACAGTTGATACAGATATTTAATAAATGCACTCTGGATGATAGCAAATAAAATGAAAGCACACAGATCAGCATTTAAACTCTTCAGAGAGCTCCATGCCAGGGAAGCACATTGATCTCCATATGTTAGCAAAAGTCAATCTGCATATTTACAGATATGGTTTAAATAAGGAGTATCATAGAGGGTTTCTTTTCAAGATTTATTTATTTATTTGAAAGTCAGTTATACAGAGAGGCAAGAAGAGGAAGAGAGAAAGAGGGGTCTTTCATCCACTGGTTCACTCCTCAATTGGCTGAAATGGCCAGAGCTGTGCTGATCCAAAGCCAGGAGCCAGGAGCTTCTTCCAGGTCTCCCATGCAGATTCAGGGACCCAAGGACTTGGGCCTTCTTCTACTACTTTCCCAGGCCATAGCAGAGAGCTGGATTGAGAGTGAAGCAGCCAGGACTTGAATCGGTACCCATATAGGATGTGGGCACTGTAGGAGGTGGCTTTACCTACTATGTCACAGCACTGGCTCCATATATAGGTTTTTTTTTTAATAAATAAATAAATAAATAAATATTATTTGCTTTTTTTCCAAGAACATTTTCAGACTGATAGCTGGTGATAAGTGACAATTTTTTCCTTAAAATTATGTGGTTGATTGAGAAAACTAAGTATCTATCACTTTATAATTTCTGTGTCAATGAATACTGGTAAGAGTTAGGAATTAAGAGTCAATAACTGCTAGAGTCAGAAACCTTGTTTTCAAAAAGTTATCATGTTTTTTTTTTTTTTTTGACAGGCAGAGTTAGGCAGTGTGAGAGACAGAGAGAAAAGTTTTCCTTCCATTGGTTCACCCCACAAATGGCTGCTACAGCTGGTGCACCACGCTGATCTGAAGCCAGGAGCCAGGTGCTTCCTCCTGGCCTCCCATGCGGATGTAGGGCCCAAGCACTTGGGCCATCCTCCACTGCACTCCCAGGCCACAGCAGAGAGCTGGGCTGGAAGAGGGGCAACTGGGACAGAATCCGGCACCCCAACTGGACTAGAAACTGGGGTGCCAGTGCCGCAGGTGGAGGATTAGCCTAGCGAGTCATGGCACCGGCCTAGAAGCTACTTTTCAACATTGTTATTAAGAAATCAATCTGGCCAGATTTGTTTTCATTTGTTTTCAAGGGTTCTTTGTATTTGTTACTTATTTTCTCCTATATTAATTCATTCAAGACTCCTCATATCTTCTGTGAGATCAGCTGGACTATTATTTCATATTTTCCTGGATTAAAGGTGAGTACGTAGGTAAAATCTTCAATGGAAAAATGCAAATAAACATTATAAAAATAACATTTCCAGTACCAAGACTACTTTTGAGGGACCTGAGGTAATATTTAGGGTTCAATAAGTACTTTGTGGAATAGAGTCTTGAAATATCGTATACTTGTATCATTAGCAGAGTGCCTTCTGCCAGATAGCTCAGTATTCAGCAATGTTTGTGCAGAAATAAGGAAAACTTTCCTTCCACTTGCAAGTTTTCACCATCCAATCTCTTACAATTTGCATCATATGGAAAAGTATGTAACACTCATGTGACAGCAAGAGTAAGCCTTAGGATGTGAAATTTGCACCTCAGTCACTAATATTCTTGCAGAGCTCTCAGCATGTATCAGTATTTCAATGTTATATCTAGGTGTCCACCTGCTAATTATGTCATACCTCAAAAATGTGATGACTCCTGAAATTCTGTAATTTCTTTGTATTGAAATATTTTCAGACATTGATTTACATATTTTAAAAATAGGAAATAATGAGTTACATAGATGTGCAGTGATATTTCTGTGGCTTGGAGCAAACTGGTGATTTTGAAAATGAATTACTCCCATTTAAGTGACAAGCCTACATTAGCGCCCTTAATTTGGACTGAAGTCACTCATAGATAAATTTTAGCTGCTATTAATAAATGGACTTAATTCATTCTTTCTGTACATGACACTTTGTTGTTTGTTTATTTGGAGTTTTACTGCTTTCATGATTTTAAAAAAATTGTTTTCAAGGGTTCTTTGGGGAGGGGAATATTTGTATTTTTAATTTAAAATTTTAATTAATTTTTAACAGATTCAATATCATTTTTAGATAAAATTCTGAGAATAAAATGATAGTCCCTTCTTCTCTCCCTGTCGATCTCCCTCCCCCTCTCCACCCCACCATCCTTCTCTCTCCCTTTCTTGCTTGCTTTCTCATTTTACACTTGGAGATAACATATTTTAAATTTACACAACAATAAAAGGCTTACTGCTTTACCAAATAAGTTTAACAAGTCAAAAGCAACCTAGTTTAGCAGGAATATAAGCAATGGCTATAAACAGTAACTGAATGGAAAGAAGTGACCATTTCACTCATGTATAGTGAACATTTTATAAAATCATATTTGCATCAATACTGATTCACACAGGTATTTCTTTTTTTTTGTTTTTATTTTTTGATGGGCTGATTTTTTTAGATAGAAACTTCTAGCAAATCCCTCCACCCCACTCCAATCAACCTTTTTGTTTCTGCTTTAAAACATAATGCAAAAAAATCCACATACCCTGCTCTCTGTACCCAAGCCCTTCCACCAGGAAAGCTAGTCTACCTGTGAAGTCTCACACTGTCTTTGTAGTCAGATAACAGTAACAATGACAACAATAGTAAGCAGAACAAGACAACTGGAAAGTACTATTGGTGGTTTCCAACTGACATTTTTGTTTTGAGCAAGCCCCATGGAAAGGACAGGAACCTGTGTTTTTCAGGGCAGCAGTTGAACCCCAGAACCCACTATGGTCATGGAATCAGAGACACCTGGCACCCCTCAGAATTCCACTCCAGACAAGATCTCCACTGCAGTCCGCTGGCAACACTGTGTCCCCTGGATGCTGCTGCCACCTCTGTCACACCTGGATTTCCCTGCCTCTCCCACCTCTCCTCCCTCAGTGCTCTGGAGTAGAATAGGAGAGGCACCTCAGGCAGGATGGCTAAGAGTTGGGATATGGAAACTGTGGCCTCATTCTGGCCTCAGGATCCTTGCTTCCTCATGATCCTGTGTAGGGGCAGGGTGAGCTGGCATTTGCCCTTCCTCTTTTCTTCATCTTTCTTTTGAAAGATGGGCTGTGGACCAGAATTGTTTGTCAATGCTTTCAATAGGATGGAAAAACTTGGACTAGCCATGGGTGTGGAGGGAGACTAGCAACCAAACAGATGTGGTTTCTGCTCTTGTATTTTGTTTTTGAATATTCACAAACCCCACAATGGAGGCTGTCTGTTGCCAGAAAGTGCATGTTGGGGGCCCTCATCTGCCCTCAAATTAGAGCCTTTGTGTTTCAGCATCAAGACCCCCAGATTCCTTGTGTATTCATACTCGCTTCTCTACCCTGACTCTCTGCTCCTTATTTCATCACCCCTTTCTGATCCATGTTTACCATAATCTGTGAGCTGGCCTCTGCTGAGAAAACACCCTGTGCAGATTACTGAGGGGAAAACACAGGGAAGAAAAGAAAAACATATGTTGCACTTCACTAAAATTAAAATTTTGTGTATCGAGTGATTCTATAAACAACCCAGAAACACAGTTCACAGAATGGAAGAGTACACAGGGATACTTAAGTTCATGGAGAGGATGTTTATTATAAGAATACTGTATGTGGATTTCAAAAAAAAAATGTTTTGCACCAAAATAAATCCACCTTTTAATTCCATCTTCCACACATTTTAAAGTGTTGTCTTATCTGGAAATTATATACTGATAAGGAATTAGTACCTAATATATAAAAAGAACAATCACTAGCCAACAACAAAATACCCAACAACAACAAAACCCCTGAATTTAAAATGGAGAAAGGTTCAGAATAAACTTTTCTCCAAAAAACATTCACAGGTTGCAAACAAGTACTTGAAAAGATGCTCACAATCATTCTATACCATATCTAGGATAAACTAATACATTCAAAGACATTCATGGTTTCCAAGAGTTAGTGGGAGGGAGAAATAGAGAATGATGGATAGTTGGAACAGTTTCTTTCTGTGCTGATGCAATATTGTAAAATGCAGTAAAATAATAGAAGGTTGTTTCCTTATTGTATTACAGTGGTCCATTTAAGATTTTTTTAAATGAGGTTATCTAAATAATGCAAATTTAGGTCATACTTATGAATGGAAAATTTTCTGTCATTTGATTTCCAATTAGAAGTATTAACACTTGGCCAAGACCATAATTTCTTCTTTTGTAAACACACACAGATTCTACTTTCCTCAACACTCATTTTTAAAATGTTGTTAAATGCTTTGAGAATGATTTATCACCAATAATCTTGTCTTTATTTCTTTGATGATAAGATGATTTAATGAGAAAGATGAGTTTTCTTGCATAAAATAGAAAAGGCTTTCTTCATGCTTGCTGCAAACTTGGAGGTTCTTGGTTTAGAGCCAGATGCTCACATTTACACCAGGTCTTCTTTATATTTAAATACACGTGCAGATACTTCTTTTTTTATTTATTGACAGGCAGAGTTAGTGAGAGAGAGAGACAGAGAAAAAGGTCTTCCTTCCATTGGTTCACCCCTCAAATGGCCACTATGGCCTATGCGCTGCGCTGATCCAAAACCAGGAGCCAGGTGCTTCCTCCTGGTCTCCCATGCGGGTGCAGGGCCCAAGCACTTGGGCCATCCTCCACTGCCTTCCAGACTGGAAGAGGAGCAACTGGGACAAAACCAGTGCCCCGACTGGACTAGAACCTGGGTTGCTGGAACTGCAGGTGGAGGATTAGCCTAGTGAGCCACAGCATTGGCCTGCAAATACTTCAATAACTCATTCAGATACATATATACTGGAACTAATAATTCTGGACAAGGCATTTTTAAAATTTTATATTTTTTGAGAGACACAGAGAACACATACACACAGAGATGAGGGAGTGAGGGAGGCTGGGGGAGAGAGAGAGAAAAGAAGAAGAGTCAAAAGCATGCAGATAGAGAGCACTCATCAACATGTTTACTACTCCAATGTCAACCTCAGCCAGGTTGGGCCAGGCTGAAGCTGGGAGCCATGAACAACTCCCAAATGAGTGGCAGGATCCACCTATATAAAATATCATCTCTTGAATCCCAAAGTGTGCATTAGCAGAATGTTGGAATTAAAAGTAGTGCTTTACATGGGTTATGCACATCTCAACAAACTTCTAAAAGTCTGCTTCCATGTAAATGGAATGAAATTTTTAAAATTTTTAAATGTAAGACATTTTTAAAAACTTAAGACTCACAAAACATTGTTGAATTATTGATATTAATCCAAGAAGTTGCTATGCTTTGACCTCTCATGTAACTTGCTTGTGGCCTAGTGATTTTTGCAAAAAAAAATATTTGTAGAACAATTTAAAAAATATTACTGTTACTCAAAATGTTACTATTAAGAATGATATTGGAAAAGGTGTTCAGGGAGGTGGAGCCAAGATGGCAGAAGAGTGAGGGCGCACACAACAGTTTGGGAAAAGAAATTTTAACAAGGGTGGAGTTACTATACCCTGAAGAAGAGTCTCAGAGGAAAAAACTGCAGAGGAAACTCTTCCAGATCTAGTGGATGTGACACGGAGGACCTACTGGGAGAGTAAGGTGGCCCACTGCCGTGTCGCACGGAGCCCTGCTGAGCCTCATGGAGCCGCACTGAGCCATACCTAGCAGTGCCCAGCTGTGCAGCGCTGACCCGACCCGACCCGACCCGCATGGAAGTGCGCCACAGACACGGCCCACCCGCAGAATTTGAGCCCCGGCGCTGGAAGCAAATGTAACCGGAGACATTGGCCGTGAAGTTTAGACTGTGGTCAGAGTGCACGCGGTGGGGAGGGGGAGCTATACCAGGCTGACTGGAAGAAAAAAAAAAAGAAAAAAAAAGGGGAACCAGCTGGGACACTAGCCTCTCTCTGCACTCTCTTTACAAACCCCAGAAAGACAAAGAGCAGGGATCACTTTTAAGTAAAACAAACTCCTTAGCCTAGGCAACACTGAAGAACCAAACCGACCTCTTTGGCCACACCTCCAAGATGCCAAACAAACGTAGAAACCAAGGCAACAAGAGCAAGGAAGACACTATAATGCCCCCAAATGAAAAAGACACCCCAATTCAAGATTATGAAGATGAAGAGAGAGAAGAAATGCAAGAAGCGGATCTCAAAAAATTGATAAGATCATTAAGAAGCCCTCAAAAACAAATTCTTGAACTACAGAAATCCTTAATGGACAAGATAGAAAATCTCTCTCACGAAAATGAAATATTAAGTAGGAATCAAAATGAAATGAAACAACTAGTAGAACAAGAAACAGTGAAGTGACAAGAAACCATAATGAAATGAAGAATTCAATAGATCAAATGACAAACACATTAGAGAGCCTTAAAACAGAATGGGGGAAGCAAAAGGGAGAATAATGGACTTAGAAGACAGAGAACAGGAAAGGAAACAGGCAAACCCAAGAAAAGAAGAGGAAATTAGAAATCTAAAAAATATTGTCAGGAATCTACAGGATACTATTAAAAAACTGAACATTTGGGTCCTAGGAGTTCCTGAAGGCGTGCAGAGGGATAAAGGATTAAAAAGCCTTTTTAGTGAGATACTAGCAGAAAATTTCCCAGGTTTGGAGAAGGACAGAGACATCTTAGTACAGGAAGCTCATAGAACCCCTAATAAACATGACCAAAAGAGATCCTCACCACGACATGTTGTAATTAAACTCACCACAGTGAAACATAAAGAAAAGATCTAAAAATGTGCAAAAGAGAAACATCAGATCACTCTCAGAGGATCCCCAATTAGACTCACAGCTGACTTCTCATCAGAAACCTTACAAGCAAGGAGGGAATGGCAAGATATAGCCCTGGTACAAAGAGAGAAAAACTGCCAGCCGAGAATATTATATCCTGCAAAGCTCTCATTTGTGAATGAAGGTGAAAGAAAGACCTTTCACAGCAAAAAGAAATTGAAAGAATTGGTCACCACTCGTCCAGTCCTGCAAAAGATGATTAAAGATGTGATACATGCAGAAACACAGAAACGCGGTCACCAATATGAAAGAAGGTAAAGGAAGGAAACCTCACAGCAAAAGATCACAGGAAACCCAAAAATGATAGGGCAAAGTCAGTACTTATCGTTAGTCACATTAAATGTTAAAGGCCTGAATAATCCAGTTAAAAGACACCGATTGGCTGATTGGGTTAAGAACAAAACCCATCTATCTGCTGCTTATAGGAAACATATCTTTCTAACAAAGATGCACACAGACTGAAAGTGAAAGGCTGGAAAAAGATATACCATGCCAACAGAAATGAAAAAAGAGCGGGAGTAGCTATCTTAATATCAGATAACATAAATTTTACCACAAAAACTGTTAGGAGAGACAAAGAGGGGCACTATATAATGATTAAGGGATCCATTCAACAGGAAGATATAATGATTATCAATGTATATGCACCTAATTACAGGGCACCAGTTTATTTAAAAGACTTGTTAAGGGAATTAAAGGGAGACTTAGACCCCAATACAATAGTACTGGGGGACTTCAATACTCCACTCTCAGAGATAGACAGATCATCAGGACAGAAGACCAACAAGGAGACAGTAGATTTAAATGACACTATAGCTCAAATGGAACTAACAGATATCTACAGAACTTTTTATCCTACACAGAAAGACTTTACATTCTTCTCAGCAGTACATGGAACGTTCTCTAGGGTTGACCACATGCTAGGCCATAAAGCAAGTCTCAGCAAATTCAAAAGATTTAGAATCATACCATGCAGCTTCTCAGACCATAAAGGAATGAAGTTGGAAATTTGCAACTCGGGAATCCCTACAGCACATACAAACACATGGAGACTAAATAACATGCTCCTGAATGAACAATGGGTCATAGAAAAAATTAAAAGAGAAATCAAAAATTTTCTGGAAGTAAATGAGGATAACAGCATGACATACCAAAACCTATGGGATATAGCAAAAGCAGTGTTAAGAGGAAAATCTATATCAATAGGTGCCTACCTCAAGAAATTGGAAAGGCACCAAATAGATGAGCTT